>NW_024070205.1:18912074-18994671 GCF_014754425.2 Oryx dammah
CCCCAGACACCTAATGGGGAGGGGAGCATAAGTTATCACCCATATTTAAAGAAGTCTAATAGAAATGATACATTTACCATGAGAAGTGTCTTTGCTTTTGACTAATATTGTGTCAACTGAGTATGACAGTGTGGGTTGCCAAGGGGACAAGGATTATTACGCAATAAAGTTTTGTCGGACAAAACTTTTACAGACTTAAGGATCATAGAAGTAATAAAAGGATCAGCTGGTAAGCAAATGGTTACAAGCTACTGACTTAAGAGGTTGGGTCCAAAACCAGTTTTAAGAGCTGTGGTGGAGAGTGAAGGAGCAGACAGGATCTGGAGGAGGTTAGGGTGTTGCTTTGTATAGAAGAACTATACAAAAAAATATCTTCATGATAACCACAATGATGTGATCAGTCACCCAGAGCGAAGTCAAGTGGGCCTTAGGAAGCATCACTATGAACAAAGCTAGTGGAGGTGATGGAATTCCAGTGGAGCTAGTTCAAATCCTGAAAGATGATGCTGTGAAAGTGCTGCACTCAATATGCCAGCAAATTTGAAAAACTCAGCAGTGGTCACAGGACTGGAAAAGGTCAGTTTTCATGCCAATCCCAAAGAAAGGCAATGCCAAAGAATGTTCAAACTACTGCACAGTTGCACTCATCTCACACACTAGCAAAGTAATGCTCAAAATTTTCCAAGCCAGGCTTCAACAGTATGTGAACTGAGAACTTCCAGATGTTCAAGCTGGATTTAGAAAAGGCAGAGGAACCAGAGATCAAATTGCCAACATCTGCTGGATCATCAAAAAACAAGAGAGTTCCAGAAAAACATCTACTGCGTTATTGACTACACCAAAGCCTTTCACTGTGTGGATTATAAAAAATTGGAAAATTCTTAAAGAGATAGGAATACCAGACCACCTTACCTGCCTCCTAAGAAATCTGTGTACAGGCCAAGAAGCAACAGTTAGAACCAGACATAGAACAGACTGTTTCCAAATCAGGAAAGGAGTACATCAAGATTGTATATTGTCACCTTGCTTATTTAACTTATATGCAGAGTACGTCATAAGAAATGTTGGGTTGGATGAAGCACAAGCTGGAATCAAGATTGCTGGGAGAAATATCAATAACCTCAGATATGCAGATCACACCACCCTTATGGCAGAAAGTGAAGAGGAACTAAAAAGCTTCTTGATGAAAGTGAAAGAGGAGAGTGAAAAAACTTTCCTCAACGTTCAAAAAACTAAGATCATGAAATCCTGCCCTATCACTTCATGGCAAATAGATGGGGAGACAATGGAAACAGTGACAGACTTTATTTTCTTGGGCTCCAAAATCACTGCAGATGGTGACTGCAGCCATAAAATTTAAAAGATGCTTGCTCCTTGGAAGAAAAGCTATGACCAACCTAGACAACATATTCAAAAGCAGAGATATTACTTTGCTGACAAAGGTCTGTCTAGTCAAAGTTATGGCTTTTCCAGTAGTCATGTATGGATGAGTATGAACTATAAGGAAATCTGAGCACCTAAGAATTGATGCTTTTGAACTGTGGTGTTGGAGAAGACTCTTGAGAGTTCCTTGGAGTGCAAGGAGATCCAACCAGTCAGTCCTAAAGGAAATCAGTCCTGAGTATTCATCGGAAGAACTGATGCTGAAGCTCCAATACTTTGGCCACCTGATGTGAAAAACTGTCTCACTGGAAAAGACCCTGATGCTGGGGAAGATTGAAGTTAGGAGGAGAAGGTGACAACATAGGATGAGATGGTTGAATGGCATCACCGACTCAATAGACATGAGTTTGAGCAAGCTCCAGGAATTGGCAATGGAGAGGGAAGCCTGGCGTGCTGCAGTCCATGGGGCTGCAAAGAGTCAGACATAACCAAGAGACTGAACTGAACTGAAATGACCTGAGGGTGTTCACAGGGAAGATGTCGCCTCCAAGGAGCCCTGGGGGACATCTGGGGTTTGTGTGCAGAGGTGTGTTTAGTGTTTGTGTGTATGGAGGGCTGTGACACAGTGGTCCCTTTCAGAGCTTGCTGGAGAAGAGTCTCAGTGGGCTGAGTCAGGATGTGAGGTGCTACGTTTACTGAGCTGAGGAGAGAAGAGTGCCCATGTGGCCAGTGGGCTCAGGGATCAGGTCGAAGTGGATTCTCTATACATTCTTAGAAGGCCTTCGTCAGTGCCAGTGTCTGAGGGTTTGCAGGCCCTGGAAAGCTCTGATTTCGTGTGTGTAAAGTCCTATCCCATTGGCCCCTCACCGTCCTTTCATGAACAGCCACATCTGGAAAGGTTCTCTGCTTGTTTCCTGCCTGTTTACTTCCGCCTCGTAGATGCCTTCACCCAGAATCACCCCTCCACTCTCCTGCTCACTTTTCTCCCCCTAGGGCCTCTCAACCAATGTCTCTCCCACGAAGTCCGGCTCCATTTCTGCAGCGGGGTTGGGAACTGGGCCCCGGGACTTGTCTCTGCCCCCAGGAAAGCGGTGGTGAAACTCAGGGTTGGTGGGTCCCTGTATGTCGTGAGAAAGCTGCTTAGCTTTTAAAACTTCTTCAGTATGGAGCATCTAAGACAAAAACTTTCTCTTGCTAATATTGATGTTGCTAATGATATCTCTTACTAAGAATTTTGGCCATTTCTGTGAAGATTTAGAGGAAACAAGGAGAACTGAGATGGATTCCATTTGCCCCAGGACCTGAGCCCAGCTGCTGGCTTTAGCTAATTGGCCAAGCTGAACGGGAATTTTTTCTATGATGTTGAGAACAAAGCATTTTGGAGTGTGTGTGTGTGTGTGATTATGTCAAATGACCTGATAAATAAATGTGTAATTTGGAATGGAGAAGTTAGTCATTAAAGTATAGGGGAAAACGTGAAAAACTTTGAAATGACCCCCAAACATCATTGGATGTACTGTCTATGCATCCTTTCAGGTTATCTGAGCTATTTTATAATTCTATAAATTGTAGTAAAACGGATAGTAATGCATGTGATTTTTGTCCTGAGAAATGACGATTGTATTTGTAGAAGTGACTCATGAATATTGACCAATTTTGCTGATTTTGCATTGGTTTGTAAATTTTTCTCACACTCCAGATGTCTATATATTTATCTGTCTTTTAGGGTCTTCTTTGAACAGGTTATAGCTTTATTCTGATTTTCTGATTAATGACAAAATCTCTGACATGTTTGCATTTTATAACTCTATGAAAGACATGACTATCCCTCTTAAAAACTATCTTTCGATGTGTCCACAGAGAAAGGGCCATGTGACAAAGCCGCCATCTGCAAGCCAAGCAGACAGGCTTCCAGAGAAACCAAATCTGCTGACACCCTGATCTGTACAACCAGCTCCTAGAACAATGAGAAATATATTTCTGTTATTTGAGCTCCCCAGTGCGTGGTATTTCGTTATGGGAGCCCTAGCAGACCAAGACAGTTCACCCAATTTGTTTATCCATTCTCTTGTTGATGGACATTTGGTTGTTTCCAGTTTTTTTTTTTTTTGCAATTATGAATAAATAAAGCTGCTCTTAACATTTATATACAAAAATTGTGCTTGTGTGCTAAGTTGCTTCAGTTGTGTTCGACTCTTTGTGACCCCATGGACTGTAGCCTGCCAGGCTCCTGTGTCCACGGGATTCTCCAGGCAAGAATACTGGAGTGGGTTGCCGTGCCCTCCTCCGGAGATCTTCCCAACCCAGGAATCGAACTGGCATCTCTTATGTCTCCTGCATTGGCAGGTGGGTTCTTTACCACTAGCGCCATCTGGGAAGCCCATACAAAAATTATCCTTGGCCAAATTAATTCAATTCATGTTTTCAACTAATATTTCTTAGTATAAGCCAGGCATTATGGTTGGACAATGAGGATAGAAAAACAGATGGCATCCTTGCCCTCAAGAACAGTCTAGAAGGGAAAAATTTGTAGAGGTGGGTGCATCTGTGTTCAGTTGTGCCCGACTCTTTGAAACTCCAAGGACTGTAGCCCACCAGACTCCTCTGTCCATGGGATTTCCCAGGCAAGAATACAGGAGTGGGTTGCCATTTCCTTCTCCAGGAGATCTTCTCGACCCAGGGATAGAACCCGCGTATCCTGCATTGCAGGCGCTGAGCCACTGGGGGACAAGAGAGCTGAGCCTGTATATGCCCAATATAAAGTACAATCACTCTATGTGGATTTGTCTAGTCTCTGGACATGGATTGCCCCAGAAAGGGCATGGTCTGTGGTGAGGTAACCAGCTGCCACTGAGGCATACCCCGGAGGAGCTAAACCAGAGACATTGCTCACAGCACCCCTATACTTGTGCCCCACACCTATGCCTTCACACCTGTGCCCCAGACCTGTGATGCAAACCTTTCCTTAGACAGAGATCTGGCTGGTGCACTTCTGTGTCCACCATAGTCCACCCTGTATGCCATTCAGCTCACTTTTCCACATGTGTTCAGACAGCTGTTCTTCCAGGACTGTGGAGAGCTTTTCTTCCTGAGGGAGGTTAGAAGGATGAGACAGCCCCTCACTGATGCAGCTGGTCTCTGGACCACAGCTGACATTCTTTCCTTCTAGATGCCCCTCATCATCAGTTTTCAGCTCTCCCAGCCTCAGAGGCTAGTCTGGTGATGTGACCCTGACCTTACCCTCAAGAAGCCTGGGCCCTGGTCACCGTGTCCTTGGACTGAGGTTTTGGTATCTCTCCATTTACACCACAATTGAGCAGGAGTAGAAGGCAATGGCACCCCACTCCTGTACTCTTGCCTGGAAAATCCCATGGATGAAGGAGCCTGGTGGACTGCAGTCCATGGGGTCGCTAAGAGTCGGACACGACTGAGCGCCTTCACTTTCACTTTTCACTTTCATGCATTGGAGAAGGAAATGGCAACCCACTCCAGTGTTCTTGCCTGGAGAATCCCAGGGACAGGGGAGCCTGGTGGGCTGCCATCTATGGAGTCGCACAGAGTCAGACACGGCTGAAGTGACTTAGCAGCAGCAGCAGCAGAAAGGGAACTCAGATCACCTGTGTTAAAAAAAAATAACTTTCTTTCCACAAAAAGGACAAAAGTATGACAAGCAGATATAAAGATGAATGAAGGGACTTCTCAAGATGGGAGAGGAGTAGGTGGACATGGAGTACACCTCTCTCCATGGATGCATGAGGAATATACCTTCAGACACAGAAGATCTTGCAGAACACTAGCTGAGAGTGGGCAGGGGTCCCTGACCACTGAAAAGGAATATATATATCCATGCAAAACTGGGTAGGACCAAGGAAGGAGGGGAAAAAGAGGAGAATGAGCAGCTGGACCTGCATCCAGGGATGTGGGAATTGAAAGTGCAAGCGTCAGTCGCTCAGTTGGATCTGGCTCTTTGCAACTCTATGGACTGTAGCCCACCAGGCTCCTCTGTCCATGTAATTTTCCAGGCAGCAATACTAGAATGGGTAGCCATTCCCTTCTCCAGGGGATCTTCCCAACCCAAGGATTGAACCTGGGTCCCTGGCATTGCAGGATATTCTTTACCATCCCAGCCATCAGGAGGAACTGAAGTAGGGGTCACATCCCCACATGGGACAAGGATCTGGGACAGTGGAAAAGGATTTGAGGCTGTTGGAAAGTGCAGCGGCTGATCCATATAACAGTCTGAATGGAAAGAAAACCACATAGACAGTCCTTGCCACAGCCCTACATATCCTGGACAGGGATGTAAGTCCTCTGGAACCCATGGTGGCTGGGAGCTGGAGTACAGGGATTGGAGAGCAATCCCAGGATGAGGTCTGCTGTTGATTGTGGGAAAACGGCCCGAGGGGATGTGAGGGAGGAGATTGCGGTGGGGAATACCTTTGGAGGAAAGCAGAGCAGCCAGGGTGGCAAGGTGATGGTGCTGAGTTGTGTGCATCACTGTAGCTTCTTTCTGCAGACCAGCACTGATAGTTGACCAATAGAGAAAGACCCCAGGGAGGGTAGCCCTTCAAGTGCCTAATGCACTGAGCAATAGAGAAGGACCCCAGCCAGGGATTTGCCTTGGAAACAAACTGAACTCATTGTTTTTAAGATTGCATCCAAGTGTTGCATTTTGGACTCTTTTGTTGACTATGAGGGCTACTCCATTTCTTCTAAAGGATTCTTGCCCATAGTAGTAGATATACTGGTTGTCTGAATTAAATTTGCCCATTCTCATCCATTTTAGTTCACCAATTCCTAAAATGTCGATGTTTATCCTTGCCATCTCCTTTTTGATCACTTCCAATTTACCTTGATTCATGGACCTAACATTCCAGATTCCTATGCAATACTGTTCTTTACAGCATCGGACTTTACTTTCACCACCAGACACATCCACAACTGGGTATCATTTCCATGCTGGCTCAACTGCTTCATTCCTTCTGGAGTTATTTCTCCACTCTTCTCTCGTAGCATGTTGGGCACCTACTGACCTGGGGAGTTCATCTTTCAGTGTCATATCTTTTTGCCTTTTCATACTGTTCAGGGGGTTCTCAAGGCAAGAATACTGAAGTTGTTGGCCATTCCCTTCTCCAGTGGACCACATTTTGTCAGAACTCTCCACCATGACCTGTCCATCATGGTTGGCCCTGCATGGCACATAGTTTCACTGAGTTACACAAGGTTGTGATCCATATGATCATTTTGGTTAGTTTTCTGTGATTGTGGTTTTCGTTCTGGAGGCTAAGGGATTGTAGTTCTTGCTTCTATCTGCCCTCTGATGGATGAGGCAAAAATCTCTTAGAAGAAATGGAGTAGCCCTCATAGTCAACAAAAGAATCTGAAATGTAGTACCTGGGTTCAGTCTCAAAAAACTACAGAGTGATCTCTGTTCGTTTATAAGGCAAACCATTCAACATCACAGTAATCCAAGTCTATGCCCTAACCCCTAATGTCAAGGAAGCTAAAGTTGAATGATTCTATGCAGACCTACAAGACTTTTTAGAACTAACACCAAAAAAAAGATATTTTTTTCATCATAGGGGATTGGAAGCAAATGTAGGAAGTCAAGAGATACCTGGAATAACAGGCAAGTTTGGCCTTGAAGTACAAAATGAAGCAGCACAAAGGCTAACAGAGTTTTGCCAAGAGAATGCTTTGGTCATAGCAAACACCCTTTTCCGACAACACAAGAGATGACTCTACATATGAACATCACCAGATGATCAACACCAAAATCAGACTGATTATATTCTTTGCACCAAGCCAAAGATGGAGAAGCTCTAAATAGTCAGCAAAAACAAGACCTGGAGCTCAGATCATGAACCCCTTATTGCAAAATTCAGACTTAAATTGAAGAAAGTAGGGAAAGCCATTAGGCCATTCAGATAGGACCTAAATACAGAAGTGACAAATAGAATCAAGGAATTAGATCTGATAGAGTGCCTGAAGAAGTATGGACAGAGGTTGTAACATCATACAGGAGGTGGTGACCAAAACCATCCCAAAGTAAAAGACATGCAAGAAGGCAAAACGGTTGTTTGAGGAGGCCTTACGAATAGCAGAGAAAAGAAGAGAAGCAAAAGGCAAAGGAGAAAAGGAAAGATATACTCAACTGAGTGCAGAGTTCCAAAGAATAGCAAGGAGAGATAAGAAAGTCTTCCTCAGTGATCAATGCAAATACATAGAAGAAAACAATAGAATAGGAAAGAGTAGAGATATTTTCAAGAAAATTAGAGATACCAAGGGAACATTGCATGCAAAGATGGCACAATAAAGGACAGAAACAGCAAGGACCTAACAGAAATAGAAGAGATTAATGGGGTGGCAAGAATACACAGAACTATACAAAAAAGATCTTAATGACCTGGATAAACATGATGGAGTGATCGATCACTCACCTAGAGCCAGACATCCTGGAGTGTGAAGTCAAGTGGGCTTTAGGAAGCATTACTATAAACAAAGCTAGTGAAGGTGATGGAATTCCAGTTGGGCTATTTCAAATCCTAAAAGATGATGCTGTTAAAGTGCTGCACTCAATATGCCAGCAAATTTGGGAAACTCAGCACTGGCCACAGGACTGAAAAAAGTCAGTTTTCATTTCAGTCCCAAAGAAGGACAATGCCAAAGAATGTTCAGACTACCACACAACCGCACTCATTTTACATACTAGCAAGGACATGCTCAAAATCCTTCAACTTAGGCTTCAATAGTACACGAACCAAGAACGTGCAGATGTACCAGGTAGATTTAGAAAAGGCAGAGGGAACAGGGATCAAATTGTCAACATCTGCTGGATCATAGAAAAAGCAAGAAGAAAACCATTTACTTCTGCTTCATTAGCTATCCTAAAGTTTTTGACTGTGCTGATCATAACAAACTGTGGAAAAATTGTTAAAGAGATGGGAAAACCAGACCACTTTACCTGTCTCCTGAGAAACTTGTATGTAGGTCAAGAAGCAAAAGTTAGAACCAGACGTGGAGAAATGGACTGGTTCAAAATTGGGAAAGGAGTACATCAAGGCTGTATATTGTCACCCTATTTATTTAACTTATATGCAGAGTACATTATGAGAAGTGCTGGGCTGGATGAAGCACAAACTGGAATCAAGATTGTCAGGAGAAATATCAATAACCTCAGATATAGAGATGACACCACCCTTTTGGCAGAAAGCAAAGAAGAACTAAACAGCCTCTTGATGAAAGTGAAAGAGGAAAGTGAAGACGCTAGTTTAAAACTCAACATTCAAAAAGCTAAGATCATGACATCCAATCCCTTCACTTCCTGGCAAATAGATGGGGAAAAAGTGGAAATAGTGACAGACTTAATTTTCTTGGGTTCCAAAATCACTGCAGATGGTGACTGCAGCCATGAAATTAAAAGATGCTTGCTCCTTGGAAGAAAAACTGTGGCCAACCTAGACAGCATATTAAAAAACAGATATCACTTTGCTGATAAAGGTCTGTCTGGTTAAAGCTATGGTTTTTTTCCAGTAGTCTGGTACAGATGTGAGAGTTGGACCATGAAGGCTGAGAGCTGAAGAATTGATGCCTTCAAACTGTGGTGTTGGAGAAGACTCTTGAGAGTCCCTTGGATAGCAAGGAGATCAAACCAGTCAATCCTAAAGGAAATCAACCCTGAATATTCATTGGAGGGACTGATGCTGAAGCTGAAGCTCAAGCTCCAATACTCTGGCCACTTGATGCAAAGAGCCAACTCACTGGAAAAGACCCTGATGCTGGGAAAGACTGAGGGCAGAAGGGGACAACAGAGAATGAGATGGGTGGATGGTATCACTGACTCAATGGACATGAGTTTGAGCAGACTCTGGGAGATAGTGAAAGATAGTGAAAGACAGGGAAGCCTTGTGTCCATGGGGTCACAGAGGTAGACGTGCCTTAGTGACTGAAGAATGAAGAACAGCAACAGGCATCTTGACCAACTTTGGGTGGATTTGTGCTGCCTCCTGGCCTGTGTTTACAGAGTCCTACCATCCCAATGCTATTGCTGTCAGCGTTCACAGTTCTGGAATGGTGTCTTCATAGAAGGGTCACCTCTGAACTTTTAGTGATGCTGGTATACCTCTGACCAGTACATTCTCTATGACCTTTGTTCATGGTAAGTCCTCTTGACCTTCCAGCCATAGTGTATCCAGCAAGCCCACTTCCCTAGCTTTGTGGACCCTGCCTTCACTGTCTGCTATAGCAATTCTGGAATTTTAACTGCTGAACACGGACGATCGCTTTTTCAATGAAAAAGCTACTAGGAGCTATCCTAGTAGCCAGTTTTTACCAACTTCTGGAATCCTTGCTAGAGTTAAATTCTGTATCTTGTGAAGCACTTCCAAGTCAAACATACTTCTCTATTCAATCTTTTATTCTGACCCCTTTCTTCAAGAACCCTCAGGATATGCCCCAGCTCCTACAAAATATGGAACAGGGGTGGGAGGGCTAGTGAGGATTATGGGGAGTTATGTCTACAGGCTCAAATTGTTCTCAGGGGTTTGAGGAGTCAAAACCTATGCAAGGGATCCAACCAGATGTTGCATCTGATGCATCAGGCTTTCCCAGCAGGGGGTCCTGACCTAGCATAACCTGCCTTGGTTGGTTAACTGTCTTTGAAAGTCTACTGTTCTGTTAAGTCCTTTGTCCTTCCTCTTCCCTCCCACAGTAGATGAGAGCTTCTTTGTATGGCAACAAAGAGGCCCTGATTCTATATCTGGCTTTCAATTGCCTGGTACTTGTCCTCAGCCATTCTTGCTTCTTCTGTAGATATCAATGGCACTTAGCAATAGCCATCCAATCTTATTTCTCTATAGCTCTTTTCTCCTCTCCACATCTTCAATGCCTAATCCGTCTCAAGTTCATGCCTTCTCCAGTATACCATCCCGATTCACCATGGATGAAACTTTTAAAAATTGCAGGGAAGAGAGGGAAGGAACGTGACTGGCTCAAGGGAGAAGACTCCTGTGAAAAGCAGTTTGATTAAGGAGCTTATTTGTTACTATTTAAGAGTCCCAAGAACTGTCATCCCTGAAGGGGCAGAGGATAAATTCTCACCAACAATCAGAGAATCCAGCTTGCTGAGGAACCTACAGTTTGTGTGTGTGTGTGTTTTGTGGGAAGAAGGTGTTCTTTGATTTTCTTTAAAATGGTTACATTCTGATCAGGCATAGCTTTGGAAAGAAGTCACTCATGCTAAGCAAGAAACATATGTGTATGTTTTTTCCTTCTAAGGAACAGGGAGAATTTGGGCTATCCAGCCAGTTGGATCTGCATCTTAATTGCAGTGTCAGTAGTTACTGCAATGTCCACAGCCAGGCACTGAGCACTTTCTCCTCTATAAATGGGGCTAACACTACATGATGTCACTGATGAGAGATGGTCCTTGCCTGTGCTGGGCAGTGAGGGTCAGCAGTGACTACTCTGCCCTTGGGGGACCTAATCTGTTCTCTGTGGAGTAGAATAAAAAGTTCATGGGATGAAGAAGCAGCTGCTAATTATCAGGGAGGGAGCACCAGGATCAAGTTTTCACACAACTTGATTCAACACAGGCTGACTGACCAGTTTGTCAGTAAGCAAGTGTTCCTAAGAGGCACAACCTCTGTAGCAATCGATGGGGGAAAAAAAAAAAGTCAGTTACCTCCTAAATTTGCTCAATAGCTTATCTACTAATAATCTCTAGAAGTTACCTTTAAGAAATATTTATTAGGCCTCTACTATCATCTAGGTACTTGACACACTTCAGTAAATATGATTTTGTATGACTTCCCAGTGACAAAACACCTTTGGAAAAAGGACGTCTCCCCTCCCGATTTGTATTACTGTTGGAACTTCAGACTAGACTAAGATTGGGGCATTGCATGGAAGGAAATCAGCGTATATCCTCACGGTCACTGACAAGAGCTGGCAGCAGGGCAAACACCCTACCCAGCAAGTTTTTTGATGAAGGCTGCCAGGGGTGGGCTTAAAGATTTCTAAAGAATCTATGGAACTCCAGGCAAAAAAATGTCTGAATTCAATCGTTGACAGGAACAATCTTTGACAAACAAGTTTCTATCTTTGATATTTCATTATTGAAGGGCTACAGAAGACGACTAAAATTAAAAATGTAAAACACTACAGTTATGCAGTATAACACCTATGGCATACAAACGTTGAGCAGGTAGCTTATCCTGGCTTTAACGTGGTAACTGCATGTTATCATATTCTGGTTTAGTCAATAAAATATTTTTCTCTTTTCGAGTATATTTATTCTGGGGTTAGTTAATTTGATAACTTTTTCTAGATAGACAGGAGTAATAATCCAGGAATTCCACAGAAAATTCTATGTTCCCACAGTGTCTGGGTATGGAATAATAACAAGTGTCCAGCTGTTCAGGATTTAACTAAAAAAAGATCGGCTCCATCAATCCCATTGCTTTAGGGTCACACTTCATATATTACCTAAAGAAAAAATGTTATTTTATTTTTCAATTTAGTAAAAGAGTTAGTGTTCACCCGTGAGGTCTGTTTGCCCTAAACTCCTAACAAGTTAGTAGTCCTAAGAGGAATCCTGTTCAGGATCCAAGAAACCCAGAGAGAAAAACACACAGTCACACAAACCATTCACCAGTGACAAAGGAGTCAGTAAACTGTTGGAAAACAGAGAAAGCTTGTAATAATGAAAAAAGAACATTTTTTTTTTAACCAATCACTTATTTTCTTTTAAAAACACATAACCACATTAACTTTTTGCTTTATACAACCATCTAGAAACTATAAAACAGTACCACATTGTGCATTAAACCTACTTTCAAGAAGGGAACGCCACACTTCATAAGAATTCTACCCATGTAAGAAGGAAAAAGGAGACAGCTAATAGCATAGTCACAGATACAACATGAGTCCAAGCAAGCATCAATTCTTTGACATCACCTTTTCCATTTACCAGAGTGGAGGGAGTAAGAAAGAAAGCAAGGAAGAAAAAGAAGCATCCACAGAGGATTAATCACATTCCATGGTTACTTTTGACAACTATAGCTCAGTTTCATAGAATAGTATCACCGGACCAACACAATGTGGTGGGGCGGGGTGGGGTGAAGGAAACATGAGCAAGAGGGAGAGGGTTCAAAGACAGGTACATTTTCCACCCTATTGCCCTCCTAAATACTCTTCACGGATACAAGCTTCTGTGCTAATCTGGAAAACAGTTAAGATATTAATCTTCACAATGTGATAAAGCTTGAGTTCTGCTCTTTTTGCAAGTCTGAGTGGCTCACAATTTTACTTTATAGTTCAAAAGAATAACAATGTCACAATCAGTTACTCTTTTGGGATGCCCCACAATCTTTCTCCTTATTTCCACCATGCTGGTATTGCAGCATGGACCATCAGGGAATTGTAAGGAGGGACTTAAGAGTGAGATGAAATCCTTGCTCTTTCTTAGAAGTTCTCATCTTTCTGGTAGTTAAGTCTTTCCTCTGTTTTGTGGTGGCACAGAGGAAAGGGCATAGCAAGAACTAAGGTAATATGGTGGACGTTTAGTCAAGTAACTGGTCTGAAGGTATGTAAGATGAGATGGTGTAATTAGCAGACACACTGAATCCAAGGCAAACAGTTGGTTATTTGATTGTCCTCCTTAGGTTGATGGCATAAAACAAAACAAACAAAAAAACTGAAGGTGGCTTTGCTTTAGTAATAAAATAAACTAAAGGTCTGCTATAAGGAAACATACTTTAAATGAAAAGCAGTATAATGATTTGCTTCTCTTCAGGGAAACTCATCTTGTCCCTTTGACTTCCTCTTCTGTAGTAAGTGTGTTGAAAGTGTTAGGCCAATGTGATAACCACTATACTCCATAGTAAGCAAGCAAATACATTCTGGAAGGTTGTTTTTAAAGGGGCAACTCAATATCACAGTTTTGCGAATTCATATTAGAAAGGCATGATGAACCATTCCAATCAGCAGGCTCCTCTCAATTCCCAGGCAAACTTCTCATATCATTTAAATTAAGCTCTGAACTTCTTTGACGTCTTCATATTTGGTGAGTGGTGTGGCTTAACGCTGGGTAAAGTACTGGTTTGTAGCATTAATCAGCACAAATTTCTTACGATCTAATATAATAAACTCTAGCCCACATTACCACTGTGCTGACATTGTATATACTGAAAATATAATGCAAAAAGTTAGCTTTTAAGATTTGCTATCAAGATTGATACCTGAAATGCAGAAATGTGTGTTTAAGCAATCTGTAAAATCTCTTTAACCTTTCCTTGCTTCAGCTAATCATCAAAAGCAAGAAATAAGCCAGATGCATCATAAAAAGGAATGAATTAAGCTCAAAAATTTGATTTACTTCTCTTAACTTTTCCTGAAGTTCTACTAGAACTTTTATTGTCTTAACTTAGTGACATAGATCATATCTATTATTGGCTTTTAAAATTAGATGTGTTAAAAGTTCGGTGATTTTGTAGTTGAGAAAGCCTTAGATTCAATGTAACTTTTTTCAATCTGAGAAGCCACCTTAATTTTTAAAATTTCAATATGCTGTACAGCTCTTATTTCTTAAGAGCTAAAAAATTTCATGCAAACTATTACAGAAAATAATCTGAAATTGATTTACCAAATAAAGTGCAATCACATCAGAGAATCCTAAATATTTGAATAAAATAACACCATGGATAGTTATTTTCTAAATTACTTTCCTTAGACTAAAAATTTTTTCTAGTCATTGCTAAGAAAATTGCATTTGGGCATAAAGAACTATTTCCCGAGTAAAGGAAAGTAGTGGAGAAAGAGGGTAGCAAAACAGGCAGGTGTCTACCAGCAGTATAACCACCCAAAGGAAAGATGGCAAAAGGCAGCATCACCTCCATGTGGTCAAGCTCACCTACTTTCCTCACTGCCCGGCTTCTGCTGCCAAGGTCCAGCTTCCTTTTGCTCTTCTCTGCTACCTCCACAATTACCTTATTTCTCTTCAACTAAATGTCTATTAATCAATGCCTGTACATAGGCTATTTTCTCCTATTCTTAACTTGCCTTAGTTAAGAAGGCATGAATTGCTTTCTCTAGTTATCATGAATATACTTTGGTCAAACCATGGTAGAAGGATATCATATACCAACAAGTTACTTCTAGCGACATCTCAGTTAAAATCTTCAAACTCTCATATTGGAATACTGGGATGTCACAAATCCGAGAGGCTGGGCTCCGTTTTCCTTCTCTAAGGGCTCACACATGCTACTGCTGGGGTGACTGGCATCCTCCTCCCACAACACTGCTTCTGTATCTGAAATGAAGTAGCTTTTTTAAGGAGAAAAAGGGCAGATGCTGGAAAAGAAAGTTGCACGTAGGTTTCCAACCTCTTTCCAATCTTAAAAATAACTATTATAACCTAATTAATGATGACAATATATGATCATTTTAATGTCTCTCTGTATGATATGAAATCCTCAATTACTCCATTTTAATGCTATAGGCAGCCTTAATTAGAGGTGCATATCTGTGCATAGAAAATAAGCCACTTGTTCTTTTACTTTCTCTACACACATCAATGTTTTCCATATTATCACAAAATGAAAAAGAAATTTTATCCTTTTTTTAAAAATACTTCTTTTTCATTCATTTGGGGGTATTTTAACTGATACCATCGACTGAGTGATTCTCAAATAAAATAAAACTAGCCTAAACCTAAAATCAGATAACGTTTTTCCTTTGGTTAGACTGCTGCTCCTTTAAAATAACTCTGTGATGTTCATTTCCTAGGAGTTCTATTGAGAGTTTCAGTGTACAAGACGCTCCAGTAAAATTTTAGGTAGGACACAGTAGTCACAACTAGAGCATATAAGTTAGGTGAGAAAAATGCACATTGCCTTTTCTGGAGGAAAAAATTATATATTCTTTCTTCCAAACTGTTTCCTCTTGATGAGGAAAAGCCTTCTTTTCTCTTTAGAGCTTCAGGAGGAACATAAAGCTGTTGTGTTTAAAAACATGTTTAGGCATCTGTCAAAGTGAGCTGAAAGTTACCTAAGCCTTATCATTCCTGAACAAACTATTCTGATTGGACCAACAGCAGGAAAAGAATATATTCGAACAATGCGTTATCTATGAAAAAATAATACTGATCAGGGTCGAGAATCATAATAGTTGAAAAAAGACCAAACCAGTCATAGGATACACTAAAGTAAAAACACTGGGGAATTAAAATACCAGAAGTCAACTGTAAGATTTTAAGTGTATCATCATATAGGTTTACTAACAGTGAATGAAGTTGACAAGTCAAATTGCTCTGGATACACATTAGTACCACCAAATTTATTTGTACAAGAAATGACTGGTCCACTGGACTTTTCTATATAACTCAGTAATAATTACTACTCCTTCTGGACAGACCAGTGATATTTCCCATAGTTTTAATGTACAAAACCAGAATAGTTAGAAAAAAAAATCCCAAGTATAAATAATGCAACCTTTAATCTATTAAGGGTCACTAAATTGTTACCACTGATTATTAGAAATGATCCATTTTATTTAAACTAAAAAAAAAAAAATTAAGTTTCTATTCTTCTGTTTTGGGCCAAAGAATATGCTTGGCAAAACAAAAAAAGCAGTAAAGGCCACAGAACTTAGTGATTTTTCAGGAAAAAAAAGTCTCAATTCAGGAAGGGACCAAAATTTGGAAGCTTGACAGAATAAAGATGAAAAAAACTCCTTTAAAAAGAAAATGTCAGTTAATTGGTAGCATTTTGGTAGTAACAAGAGTTTTAATTAATCTCCTAGAATTATGACAGGGATGAGTGAAGACATGCGATGCATGGCATAAGAGCTAATGACAAAAGGGTATATTAAGGGGCAGTAATCATATGCTTTTAATACTAAATAAATGATAATGCTAAATTTAATGCCAATCACATTCAAGGGAGAAGAATCCTTTAGGGTTTTTGGGCTTATCTGATGACTTAGGAAATAGGAAAGAAATCAGACAAAAGTGAACATGAGCATTGTGTACAGATCATCATAGTCTGAAATTTCTAAGAAATATGCTTTTTGTGTATAACCAAGTTTAGGCTCCCCCCAATTTTAAAAGCAGTTTTTCTGTCATAGGAGGGCATGAAATCTAATGTTCACCCTTTAAAACTGCTGGGAGAAAAAAAATAAAAAATAAAACTGCTGGGAGAAATGGCTGCTAATCTCTGTTTCATCACTGTCAGTGAGAAAGGAAGGGTAACTTGTTCTATGCTCTCAAAAGCATGGTTTCCCCAAGACAGACTTTTAATTTGATCAACTTCGGGCTAAAGTAAGTGGGCCCAGAAGAAAAACTATCCAATGAGGGTGTAGAGAGTCTATGAAATAGCTGTGCCTTCTAATCCCAAGTTGGTAAAGGCTGTACTTCAATTACCCTACATGTTGAAGCTTAATAAGGCGTAACTTCAGTTACTGTTGGAATATGGGCAAATGTATTCCACATCTGTTCCTTAAAAAAATGTATCTGGCCTCTTCAATAAATTTCAACTGGTTGCATGGACGTGTGTGAAGGCTTTGTTGCAGGAGACACGCTCAGGATTCTGAAGCAGCAGCAACTCAAAACATCAGTAATAAAACTTTGGCTTAAAATTAAAAAGGAAGGAAGGAAAAGTCAAACAGGTGCAAGTCATCTCATGAAAGAGGTATTGTGGACCAAACCCTCAGATGCTGTCTGACATTAGTCTCCCCTGTCTTCACTGCTACCACCTTCATTGTACAGGAGTTATATCACTCTTTTATGGTTAAGTTTCATAAATAATGAGAAAACCATATGTAACAAATACATCATATTTCCCACCCACCCAGCAACCCTCCCCAAAATAAGAAAAGTTACATCAAATTAAAAAGTAGCTTCATGAATGAAGGTACTGCTCGAAGTTGCACTTTCCCTGCAAGTGCGGCCAGTGCTTTTGCGCTGGGTATGAAGAAAAGGAAAAAATTCTCCACATAAACTGACAAAAAATTTAAAAATCAATGTCCGGTTTCAACCAGTCAAAACCGGGCCAAGCGGAAGCCGAGGTGTCTCGGTACCGTCCCATCAGAGGGTCCTTGTAATGCCTGGTCTTCATCCTGGCAGGTATCTGTGTCCTTGTGATTGTAAACAATCCAGAAGATACTGTGTTTTTGTTCCTTAAAATGTCCTCTGATTGGCAAAATGAAGTAAATATTTGTTTTAAAAATAGAAAATGAAAATTAAACGAGAAGAAAAGAAAAGAAACACAGTGAGCTTGTTTGGAGTCCATAGGATCCGATCTGGAAGAGCTCGGAAAACGTGTTATATGTCTTCTCCTGTTTTCGGCTGGAAAGGTACTAGAGGTTGCGTTGGTCAAGGAAAGAATTGTAGAGTAGGAAAACCAAGGATGTTAATCTAGACTTCGGACGATTCAAGTGTTAGCTTCATCATCTGTGTCTTCTATCAATACCTTAGTGTCACGAGCCTTGGATCTAGTGGTAATGAAAGGAAAAAAGAATACTTAGTCCATCACTAAAATACAAACACATCCAAAGTATTAGGTATATTTTCAATCTTACTACCATTAAAAATACATCATAACCAGTCATGGACACTATATACTACACCAGATAGACTGCTCCTAGAGCTTTGTATTCAATTTCAGATATTACTGGAAAAACACTAAGAAACTAGGTTGTAACCAGAGGAAGGAAACAACAATGGTAGGTCATGTGTAATGTGCAATGGAGGGGTTTGGTTTTATGTTGTATTTTTTTAACCTCTCTGAGATGCCAATTTTCATCTCTGTAAAGCAGGAATAATGATTCCTTTCTACATAATACTGCTTTCACTTCATGGAGATGTATGAATATCAAGTGAGAGAATGGATATAAAAAGCATCAGTAAAGCATTAAACAAATATGAAGAATTAAGATGAGGATGACAGAAAAATCACTTGAGGAACACATGAAAAACAAGGAGAGCTGGCCAGCAGATTTAGACTAAAGGAGACACATGACAGCTGTCTTCAAACAGCTGATGAAGTACACACAGAAGAGGGGCTTCCCTGGCGGCTCAGATGGTAAAGAATCCGCCTGCAATGCGGGAGACCTGGGTTCAATCCCTGGTTTGGGAAGATCCCCTGGAAGAAGGCATGGCAACTCACTCTAGTATTCTTGCTTGGAGAATCCCCATGGACAGAGGAGCCTGGTGGGCTACAGTCTATGGGATCACAAAGAGTCAGACATGACTGAGTGACTTCACATAGCACACATAAGAGAGAATACTAAGTCATGTTAGAAAGCCCACCCAGGATCAACTGGTTGAAGTTATACTGAAGCATGTTTCAACATAAGCTATCTACCACAGTAACTAGCCAACAATAAAATCAGGTGCCTTGTATAGTTATAAACTTCACTATGACTGATGACTGTCAATCAAAATAAGATAATCAACTATTCAGGATTCCATAAAAGAGATTCTTGCACAGGATGAAAAATGGAGTATTAGATAAAATCAAAATATTCTGCAACTCATGAGCTCCATTAGGTAAAGTAGGCATTATTATTACTCGACAGAGGTAGAAATAGACATTAAAAATGTCAAGGATGTGTTAAATGGTTGCAAGAGTCTCAAAGTTAGCATTCAGTCTTCGATCTTATTTTAGATTCGCTGCTCTCTTCCTTTGCACAAAACCTGCTCCATTGTTCTAAATGTCTTCCTCTGGAGGCAATCTAATATGCTGGTGTTTTTCCACTGAACATCTGAAACTGAACATAAAGATCTGCTTCCTTGTTTTTGAAGCAGAAAGAGTGTATGTTTGCATTGCCCTCTGCTGGTGACTAGCGAGGATTCAACTTTCAAATTTAGGAGCTCAGTGGGATGACCATCTATTGCACTGTCTTCCAGTCCTTTGTGGACCTTACCTTGCTAACTCTACCAGCCTTCACATCCCCTCCTCTTGCTTCTTCAAACTCTGCTTCCTGCTCTATGTAATGGTATCATGCTTTGGTTTAACGTTCTTCCTACTGACCTCCCTGACCATTCTTTTCCTATCCCTTTTGTTTGTTCTTTTTTTTTTTTTCTCTTGCTTGGGCTTGTTCCCCAAGACAGTTCCTTGCTCTGCTTTTCTCTACCTTCTCTTCTTCAGAGAACTTACAAATTCTATCTGAAGCTCAGGCAATTTCTCTTCTGCTCCCTGTGGGTTATTACCATCTCTAATTTTTTTTTTTAAGTTCCTTTAAAATGCTTCCTTGTTTTCCTTTTTGTCCTACTGTAAGCGCCCTAATCCAAGTCTTTAATGTTCCATACTGAAGAATACTGCAATGGTCTTTTAGTTGATCTGGCCTTCAGTTTTCCCTTTCCCAATGTATGTTGCACAGTGCCATTGAAACTTATGAATATATTACTTTCATAACATTCTATGAAAAAATTCTCCGTGACTTCTTCCTGCCTACAAGATAAAGCTGAATTTCAGCCTTTTACAATCATACTTCATTCAGCTAAATGTTGTTACTATTTGTTACGAGCTCTAGTCACATGGCTTTTCTTTCCATCCCTCATTTCCACCTTTATGTCTTTACCGTGCCTCTAGCCTATCCAAACACTCCCTTATCCTTTAGAAAACTGCCCTGTCCCTTCTTTTATTCCAATCCTTTGTGATATCTACTGTCTCTAAATTTCAAATGTGGCCACATATACCCTACACTTAGAGAGTACAGCTATCCTCCAAACAACTTTTAGGAATATACAATGTCAATGACCGATAAAAATATTGCTGTAGGCATTCACTAAGAAAGTAAAAATAATAATAGCTTATAATTATTGAGCTCTTTCTGTGAGGAAACTGGTATAAATTCCAAGTCATAACAAACAATATACCTAGCCACATTCTGAGCAGGGACCATACTAATCCCAATTTCCAGATGAGCAATAATACACAGAAATTAAGTGATTTGGCCAAGATAACACAGATATCAAGTGGCAGAACCAGGGCTCTTAAAATTTCTAACTTGAAAATGATTTTTATAGAAGATATACTTAAGAGTCAAATAAAATATTCTCCAATAAGTTTTCCCCAGTGTACTTTTAATGCCAAATCAGTAGGAATTAATGCATTAACATACTAATGATATTTTACACTATGTGTCCATTAAGACATTCTATACATAGGTTGTGAAAAATGATTGAACACCAGCAATTTCATCACGTTCAACATGACTGCTTAACTTAAATGTTGTTTAGTCGCTAAGTCACGTCCAGACTCTTTTGCTACCCCATGGACTGTAGCTTGCCAGGCTCCTCTGTCCATCAGATTTCTCAAGGCAAGAATACTATTTCCTTCTCCAAACTTAAATGTTAGCCAGTAATAAAACCTGAAGGGAATTCATCTCACAGAAGTGGCAGCCATACGTACTGAGAAGCGAGGCGAGGCCGGCGCAGGGATACGCTCTGGCTGTACTTCCACGGCCGATTCTTCTGGCGGTTCCGTACCCCATCCTCCTGGTCCATCATCTGCTCTAGGAGTGTCTGATCATCGGCATTCAGAGGGGCCACAGAGATGTCCCGTACAGCACGGAATTCACCACAGTTATTCAGATGTTCATTCTCCAGGCGGAAGAAGTTCCACACAAATCGCCTTAGCAAAACGGGGTAGGAGTAAGGGAATTACTTATAAAATTTGAATATACTACTACTATCACCTGTAGACCTCCAAGTACATCAACTTTCCACTCATGGAAATAAACACACACACACACACAAAAAGGAATTAAGGACTAGAATATTAAAATAGAAAAAGGTGGTGTGTGTGTTGGGGGGAATGGGACGAAAATGGAAGAGGCAGAGGAAAGGGACTCATGGAACACAGGTTCAGAGCACTCATTCTTTCACTCTGTTGAACAGATATTTATTGAATGCTTACAGTATGACAGGAAAAGCCACAGTATGACAGAGACAAAGCCTATGCCTGTATAAGTGTAGTTTCTAATAACAGACAGATATTAAGCAAATAAACAATTAGTTAACAGTCTGTGCTCTGAAGAAAGTAAAGTAGAGCAAGGGTACAGAACATGCTTCTCTGAAGCGATGACAGCTAGCAGAAATCTGAGTGATGTAAGGAAGCAAGTCAGGTAAAATTCTAAAGAAAAGGGTCCAAGGCAGAGGAAACAGCAAATACAAAAGGGGTGGAGGAAACAGCAAGTACAAAAGGTCCCACGCTGGAGAGGACTTTGGTGTGTTAAAACAACAGCAATGTCAGTAGGGCTGGAATGGAACAGGAAGGTTAAAATGGCAGGAAATGAAGATGGAGAGGTAGAAAAGGGCCTGATCCACAGACAGCCTTAAAAGCTACAGTACAGAATTTAGACTTATAGTGTGACAGAAAACAAGGAGTTCTGAGCTGGAGAATAATATGATTTAAGATCAATCCATCTGCTGCACTGTGAAGAGATCAAAGACAGCTGAAGAGAGATCAATCAGAAGATGCTGTAGTAGGTCCAGGAAAGAGATGACAGAGACTTAGATTCAGGTGGGGATAACAGAGGTGATGAGAAGCAGACCGACAGGATTTATTTATGAAGATGAGGCTTACTGGACATGGGGTGTGTGTCTCAGGTTTTTGTTTTCAGTAAATGGTGACACCATTTACTAGAGATCTGAGTTGTTTCTATTGCCATTAGATACCCAAGAGGAAAATTCAGTAGCTAGTTGGATATGAGTTTGCAGTTTAAAGGAAAGACTGGGACTATAGACAGCCTAAGAACAGAATTTCAAGTCATGGGCTTAGAAATAAGTGGAGGAGAGGAGTAAAGAGGATCAAACCCTAGAGCACACCAACATTTACAATTTGGGAAGAGGAAAATGAACCAGTAAACAAACTGAGATGGAACAGACCATGAAACAGAAGAGAGTAGTTTCTGAGAAATCAAATGAAGAGCTTTGCTGAGAGGTAAAGTCAGATAAAAGAACCACTGGATTTAGATAGAGGATAAACAGGCAATATGATCTAACAGCACAGATTCTGGGAGACTGTCTAGATTCAGATCAGGGATCTGCTACTTACTAAGTGTAACAGGCTTGGATGATTCACTTAACTTATGCTTCATCAGTAAATGAGACAGGAACAGTACTTACCTGACAAGATTGTGGTAAGGATTCACTAAGTTAGTACATGTAAAGTGCTTGGAACAGTGCCAGGTACACAGAAGACAACACATTAGTGTTTGCTGCTGTTATTAATTATTAACAAAAGCAATTTAGTTTGAGTACTGGGGAAAAGGATGAGATGAATTAAAGGGAGAATGGGGAAGGAGTCAGAGAGCAGAGATAGCAAGCAAAGTTATCTCTTGAAGAGTTTTGCTGTAAAAGAGAGCACAAAAATGGGCAGTAGTTGCAGGAAGAAAAAAGATTCAAAGGATCTTTTTTGCTTCTGCTTTAAATGGGTGATATAACATTTGATTCTATAAACCAAATAATTTTTTAAAAAGAAAATCAAGAATAAAAAAGTAATTGAGCTACCTCTTTTTTTTTTACTAGAAAAAAAATTAAAGCAGCATACATGAAAGAGAAAGAAGTGAATGGGGGGAGGTGGTGGTGATGGAGAATTTCAATGACATTTCTATTCAGAATTATTTAAAAATTTCCATTGCAATTTCAACTTCAACCCATGGCTTATTTATATATAGGCTGCTAAATTTCTAAATAATGTTTGTGAATTTTCAGGTATCTTTTGTGATTTTATTCTAACATTTGTTAAGACTTCCTTTATACAGCCCAGCACATGGTTAATTTTGGTGAATGTTCCATGTGTATTTAAAAGTAACATTTGTATTTAGTAGCTAGGTTGTATGCAATGCTCTACATATGTCAATTAGGTCAAGCTGGTTAATTGATTACTTGTTTTCTTAAAATTTTATTTATTTTTGTCTGTGCTGGATCTTCATTTCTGTGTGGGCGTTTCTCTAGTTGTGGCAAGCAGGGGCTACTCTCTAGTTGTGGTGTGCAGGCTTCTTGTTGCTGTGCTTTTCCTGTTGCAGAGCATGGGCTCTAAGGTTCAGAGGCTTCAGGAATTGTGGCACGTGGGCTCAGCAGTTGTGGTCTGCAGGCTCTAGAGCACAGGCTCAATAGCTGTAGTGCACAGGTTTAGTTGCTTCGTGGCATATGGGGTCTTCCTGGATCAGGGATAGAACTCGTGTCTCCTGCATTGGCAGGTGGAGTCTATACCAACTGAGGCACCAGGAAGTTGTTACTTGTTTACTTGATTAGTTGTTTATAGTGAGAAAAGTATGTTAACATTTTCCTCTAAAATTATAAATTTATCTACTTTTACTTTCTAGCAGTGTCAACTTTCATTTTACTATTTTCAAGCTATGTATTAGGTGCATACAAATTTGAATTGGCTATCACAGATGAATCTCAAAGTCTTTTGTTTTGGCAAATTTCTTTAGTGCAAAATCAGCTTTAGTGTTCTGCTTATCATGGGGTACCTGCCTTCACTTAAGAGTTTGGGCTATCATGTCAGATCACTGATGTTTTTAGGAAGATTAAAAAAATATTTTATCTGGCATTTTAATTGTTTCTATGAGAAGGTGAGCTAAATAACCCAGGTTGCTAAACTGCAAAATATGATTCTCAAAAGATTTTAATTCTAATTTCTGTTCTAAGACTTTTTACCTCCCTGTTTCTACTCACAACCCTTCCAATGGAGCTCAATTATTTTCTTTTAATTTAAAAACTTATTAAGTGTAACACACATTCAGAGAAGTGAACAAGTATGATGGGCACAGCATAATGAATTTTAGCAAATTGAACCCACTGTGTAATCAACACACATTTCAAGAAACAGAACATTACTGCACCTTACTCCCCACTCAAGGAGGTTCTCTTGGTGTCACTTCCACTCACTGTCCCACAAGGGCAAATGCTATTTTGACTTCTAATACCATAGATAAATTTAGCCTGCTTTTGAACTTCATAAATTTGAACTCGTACAGGGACATATTCTTTTGTAGCTGACTTCTTTTGCTCAGTACTTTGCTTTGTGGGGTTCATTCCTGTTTTTGTATTTAGTCTTCTGTTCTCAATATCGAATAGATTTGCATGTGTGTATATATCACAATTTATCTGTCTGCTCTAATATTGCTAGGCCCTTGGGTAGTCTCCACTTTGGTCTGCTGCAAATAATATTATTGTGAACATTCTTGTATGTGGATCTTGGTGGCCTTAGGTCAGCATTTTTGTTTGCTATATACCCAGGAGTTCATGCAAAGCTTTGGTAGATACTAACAGAGTTTTCCAAAGTGGCTACTGTACTAGTTTCCTCCAACTTGCAGTGTTTGTAAATTCCAATTGTTCTATATCCTTATCAATACTTGGTGTGTCTATAGTTTTCATTTTAGCATTTACAGGTGAGTAGCTGTATCTCAAAAGTAGGTTTAAGTTTCATTTCCCTGGTGACTAATCATGTAAAGAACATTTCCATATGTTCATTAGTCATTTGGATATTCAAATGGGGTACAATTCTAAAAAAAAGCTTCTAAAAAAGTCATCATCAGCGTAACTTTGTAAGAATTAATCTCTTAGTCCTTCAGTCAGAATTTTCCAACACTGAGGCAGATGAGAAGTCTGAGAAAAGTTGGAAATTTTAAGCTTTTCAGGTATAAGTTTTTAATAAAATATAATTTATAAGTATTGAGTAACATTTTAGGTAAAAAAAAAATCTCTGATAAACTTTATAGTAGTCTGCTTACCGGAAAACCTCAAGGGGAGCAAAGACAGTAGCAATGATGTCCCCAGAATGAGGCAACGAAGTCATGGAGGTAATTGAGATCTGGATAGTCCAAGCAAAGCGCAGGATCACGTCCTCTATGATGGCACTGTAATAGTAGGCCTGAGGGATAATAAGCAAATTGAGTAAACTGACCATCGTGTTTCTTACAAATAAGCACACCTAGCACAGTAAACAAGTCACACATCATACTGACAAGTGTGAGTAAAAGAAGTAAAGAGTTCTATATTTTAAAAGACTTCACCAATTTAGTTTTTCTTCATAGATAGGAGAATATTCAAAATGAAGTTTTACTGAATTTCAGTGATCCTTTAACAAATATATTAATACTTCATTACCATACTGTATACTAGGCTCTCTTCTAGACCCCAGAAATACAAACCGGATGAGGTCCTCGAGCTGACTGAGATGGCATTCTAAAATGCATGTGACACACTAATGGCTCAATAGTTCAAATCAGAAAATGTGAGATTTACTAACTTTGTTATTTGCGCTTTTATTCTCAAATTGCCTTACCTTCATTTGAAAAAAGTTTTTCCTTTTTTTTTGATGTCAGAAAATAACATGAAACTTGGATTTCACAAACAATTAAATTTAAGGGATGTCCCATTTCCACATGGGGAAGACAAGCACTCAACTAATTCTTTCAGTTTTAGCTACACAAAGTCTTAAGCACAAAAACTGCCAACTGACCGGAACTATAATTCATGGATTTTCTATTCATCTCAGGATATCCAGCTCTTTAAAATATGTATTTAAAGGCTACAACATCTTATGGAAACTAGAACTGCTATGTATTAAGTCATAGCATTTATTTTATTAAAAGAATGTCAGCAAAGGAATATCAATAAGTCATGTTAGAAGGCTATTAAACAAAAGAAACAGCAGTCCTCTTCTTGCCCTATTCTCTAGAGGCAAACATCTTCAAATTTCGAGCATTTATCTTCTACATTTCTAAATAATGTGTGTATATTGCTATATCTTGATTAATCAGTTTTAGACATTATTCACTGCTTACTATGATTAATTTTATGAAGATTTTTAAAAACATATTAACATATCTCTCTGTCCCTTTCCCCAGCCATTCAATACAGCACTAATGTAATTTTTGGATAAATCCACATGCAGTGAAATCATTATTAGATGTCTTGATGAAAAGCTGCAATTCTGTATGCCTTTAAGAGCCAATCAAGCTGATCCACAGTTGACTGATGTGGGAGCTGATGTTACCAAAAATTAAAAGTCTTTTGGGAGGAATACACTTAACTTGAGGTCAAGAGATACAGAAAAGTTAAGTTTTAATATGGAGATAACATAAATGCTTCCTGGACCTGGGTATGGTGCTCAACAGTATGTACTATTAATGCCAAGGAACTTATTAAGGTTCATATAGCTGTGTTCTTAATTTTTAAATGAAGACCCACTGAACTTCACATATAGCTTCTTCCCTTTTTTTTTAGCACAATAAATTTAACTCTAATACTTGCCCTTTTAAAGCTGAGAGGGGTATGGTGATCTTCTAGGACATTTTTCTTACATATTTGTAAAGCCTAATGTACAAAAGCATATTATGACCCTAAAAGTGGGTCATAAAAATATGTAATAACAAAGAAAGTGGAAGATTCTATTAACTAATTTTATTACATAGAAATAAAAAAGTTAGTACTTAAAGGATGAACAGATTAACATTTATGTAAAGATATAAATAGTTCATCAAAGCAATCATCCTAATAAGATAGAAATGTATTACATCTCTCAGTAAGGCAAGAACAGTACAAGGAGCAAAGGCACATGCATTTGGTGAACAAAAGGCCGTCTTTTCTTGAACACACGTCTGCTGTCTGACTTGTGCTTAATATTACCTTTTTTGATTTTCTTTTCAAATGAGACTTAAAAATCACTGTCAATGAACATCTCCTTTTCTGCCTTCATTTGTTTAGATGAAGTTACCCTATCATTCATCATATTCAGTCTATCATTTATTTTCAATCCTCACACTTGAAAACAGCGTTCCCTAAGCACCAATTACATATTACACAGTCACACACTTTTCGAAGTGCAGTTCTGAAGTACTGATGACATTTTGACATAGTATAAAATATTAGTGGCACAATTTTAGGATTGGGAAAGGATCAAGAGATAATCTAGTATAACACCCTACTTTATAGAATACACTGCAGTCTGGTTGTCTAAAGTTATATAGCTCATTAATGACAGAGCTGGGGTTAGAGTTTACTTACAAGGATTCCCAATTCATTGTTTAATTTCTTTCAATATCTGAGTAAAGATACTTTTGGTCTTTTGACGTTTTAATTCAGTTCTTCTCATCCTTTCATTCATAATTTGATAAGGTGCTCAAATGATTCTCAAGTAATTATCCATGTATTTTTGGATCAAATCGAAACTTTAAGAAAACTGACTGAAATAAATGACAAGAAAAGCCTTCTTGATGTACCCAAGCAAAGTCAGGCACACCTCTTTCCTTTGTGCTTACAGCACTGCTCATTTAGTCAAGTATTTATTTATTCATTCATTCATTCCACAAACACTGTATACTGTATGCCTGGGACTTTACTGGATAGTAAGGGATATAGATACCTAAATAGGTAATCAAAATGCAATGTGATAACTGCCATAATTGGAAGTTTGTATAGTGTAAAATGGGACTAGGACAATTGGCTAATTATGCTTGGAGAAATAAGAAAAGCTTCTTAGAGAAAGGAACAAGCTAACTTTTAAAAAGAAGGAATAAGGGACTTCCGTGGCAGTCCAATGGTTAAGACTTTGAGCTTCCATACAGGGGACATGGGTTTGATCTCTGGCCGGAGAACTAAGATCCCATATGCTATGTAGCGTGACCAAAAATAAATAAATTTTAAAAATAAATAAGCAGCTTGATGTAGAATGCTAAAAAAATAAAATAAATTAAAAATGAAAAGAAGGAACAAGAATTTGCAAGGTAAACTAAGGGGAAAGAGGGCATTTGAGACATAACGTATGGTATAGTCGCTAAGTTGTGCCTGACTCTTTCACAACCCCATACCCTGTAGCCAACTCCATGGACTGCAGCCCACCAGGCTTCTCCCTAAGTCTCATGAGACATAGGGAATTGCATGTTAAAACACAAATCATAAATGATTCCTCTATTCTAGTCTTTATTACATTGTATTACAATCTGTTTACTTATCTATTTAGAACATAGATTATAGCCTCCTTGAGAACCAGAATTTTACTTTATTTCCTACAGCACCCAGAATACAGTTAACATCTGGTACATTTTTACTGACTGAATGGATTAGCATTTTTCGGTAATTATTTTAAGTACGCTGGTATTGGGTATATATTGTAATATACCTGAGTGTTCTGTTTTCATGTTTTTTTTCTTTTTTAAAAATAAATACAAGCACTCTTTGTACATACTTTTTGGGGGTATACAATCTCTTCCCGGAGGAAGGTGTTTTCTCCTGCATTCTTATCAAAAAGACCCCAGTCCATCTTCAGATCCCAGATGAGGGTATAACAGGAACTGATGATACAAAAGACGATCCACAGATAAAAGAACACCATGGTGTCTGAGTGACGTTGTTCTGAAGAAAGAAAAGGGAAAGAGAAAATTACTACATTTGAGTAAAATTCTTCATTAAGTAAAACTAATTAAAAAACAGATTCTTCCTCCAGCTCCATAAATAGATTTTAAGTAAATCTCCTTAGTAGGATCCCCATCTAAAAAAAGTTAAGTAATAAATCTGATTTATCTGAAATTCAAAACAATTATCAAACATTCAACAAATATACAAAATTTATACAAAAGTGCATTTAGAATTTAGAGGCTCAATGCTTAAAACATAATATTTCAAGTAACTGTGATGGAGGTTTAGAATATTACAAAAGTTGTCATTTTAATTTTTGCCATCAGGTGGCAGCTTTGGGTCAAAGATTAAAAAAAATGTATGAAACACCATTACCAAGGGATGTGCTGCTTTTACTGTGAGGAATTCTTGGATTGTTTTTACTTTAGAACAACATTTACTTCCTATACTTAGATCTTATCAATACTTATCGTGAAAACAGGTAATTTTAATTCTAGATAAAATGCTAGAAAGCAACAATTGATAAGGAATGTATCTTTAACATATATGAAAGCAAATTTCTCTCAAACCACAAAGCAAAGCATGATATTTTTGCTCCTTTTGGATTTTATTTAATGATGAAGTGAAAGTCACTCGGTCATGTCCGATTCATCACAACCCCATGGACTATACAATTCCATGGAATTCTCCAGAGGATCTTCCCAACCCAGGGACTGAACCGAGATCTCCCTCATTGCAGGCGGATTCTTTACCAGCTGAGCCACCAGGGAAGCCCAAGAATACTGAAGTGGGTCCAGGGGATCTTCCCAACCCAGGAATCGAACCGGGGTCTCCTGCATTGCAGGTGGATTCTTTACCAACTGAGCTATGAGGGTTTTAAGCTGACAGACAACACTATAAAGTGCACTAAATCAGAATAATACACAACTTTATCTTTTTCACTCTTAAGTGCTTTGTATATTCTCCAATGAAACTCTTCTTTGATAAGTCTTAAAGTTACCATGATATTATTTCTGTTTTCTGGCTATAAGGCATCGGCATATAATTACTACTAAATGGTCCTCAATCATCAGGGGGCGGGGGGGAAAGGTGTCATCTAATTCAAAAAAAGTTTAAATTTCAATTAGTTTCCCAAAGGATTGGAAAGTAAAGGCTGTATCATGCATTATCCATAATCCTTCCTATTAAAATAAACAAGTGCTAGAAATTCCCTGGTGGTCTAGTGATTAGGACTTGGTGCTTTCACTGCCGGGGCCTGGGTTCAATCTCTAGTCAGGGAACTAAGATCCCACAAGCCTTACAAAACGGCCAAGCAAGCAAACAAACAAAAAGTTCTTATTAATCATTTTATATATTAAGGTGTTAAGTACAATATTATTCAAAGGTGCCCTTTAAACATCTATAATCTATTTAGTTGAAATGGCCATTTGTTATCAATGATAATTGGAGCTCAAAATAAAATAAGCAAAGTACTATGAGAACATCAAGGAGAAATGGGATTGTTTCCAAAAGTACGAAATAAGAGGAAGCAGCATTTGAGTTATTTCTAGAAGGATAAATAAATAGTGTTGCAAAAGTCAGGCAGATGAGGCAAGGCTATTCAAGGCTAAAAGAAACTAATGAAAAGGCATGAGGGTGGGAAAGTGCAAGGCATGTTTTGAGAAGCTTCAAGTAATCTAAGTCTAGTGTGGGTGAAACAGAAGATGTGGGGGAGGGGGTATGCTTTGAAATGAGGCTGGAAGACATTCTGGGTCTGACTGTGGAATGCTTTCTTGTGCCTTAGGATTAGATCCATATTTCAGAAAAAATACCTGATTGTCAGGTTGCTTTCATCAGAACTACTTAGTTGGTTAAAAAAAGATACAGATATCTCTGAGCTCCAGTGTGTTGTTAGCAACAGTTTGTACCAGCTTTATGAGTTGATTAATAAATTTTCAAAAACTTTGCAAACTGGTTGTTAAACACAGTCATTTTAAGTTAAATTACATAAACTTATAATCTGCTATATTAAAAACAAAGGCAATGAAAATTCAGATTCATCACTTCCTAAATATTTTACTAAAATTTGATATTATTTGTTCTTTTAGGTTATATATGTTTATTGTATCTATATAATGGAAATACTATACATCATCTCCCAACATTCCACGTGAATCGTCTTAGTAGCTTGAAATTGGCTATGGTGGCAGTCTGTATTTACACCATGGAAATCAGCAAACACTGCAAATCAGTGCCCCATCCCCATTCCTGGACGAGAGCTACTATTTAAACATGCCAGGACACCACATTCTTCTCCTGGAAAGTCAGTGGTAGGGAACAGAAACACAAGTTTTTTAAATGGCCCATAGCTGATTCTAATGAACAGTCAAATTTGGATATAAACACATTTTAAGGTTTAAACTATTTCTACAAAACTTTCCTCCATCAAAAGCAAACTGGGTTAATATTTGTTCTATAACATGGTGCTATACAAAATATCAATTTAAAAGATTTAACATAATATTTACTTACTACATAGGTTTAGTCAGATATGTTCTGACATACCTGTTCACTTCATTCTATATACAGACATAGAGTCTAGCTGAGTAATATTTTCAATAATTAGCATCATGGTTGCATAAAAAAAATCTGTAGCTCATCTACTAAGGTTTGTAAAGAATAAAGCAAATTTAGCAATGTAATACAATTCATTCATCATACTTTCAAAATCAGAGCAACAGAGAAAAAGACAGAAAAAGGAATTAATAATGAAACTAAAAATAATGTACTAATTTTCTGTTATTTCTTCTAGCTTTTAAATACAAGTTCTATCTTTATAATATGGGCTTCACTGGTGGCTCAGACAATGAACAATCTTCCTGCAACATCGGAGACCTGGGTTTGAGATCTCGGTTTGATCCCTGGGTCGGGAAGAACCCCTGGAGAACGAAATGGCTACCCACTCCAGAATTCCTGACTGGAAAATTAAATGGACAGTGGAACCTAGCAGGCTACAGTCCATGGGCTCGCAGAGTCAGACACGACTAAGTGACTAACATTTTCACTTTTCACTTATCCATCTTTAGAATTTAATTCTTAAATTGGGACAATGGGCTAAATTGCGTTCCTTTAAGCCCATATTATTTCTATGAAGTTTCTATGAAACATACATAAGGACTCACTGACTTAAAAAATATTTTAATACTGTATTTTAGACTAAGTAATTTTTATCTTCTGAACTTCTTCAAACAATGATTAACATGCACCTGGTCTACAAATGCTATATTTTTGGTCTCTTTTTAATTATCACCCTTACTTGATCTTTCCCATCTCCTAAATGAGGAGTGCGTATTCCTGAAATTATCTGCCTTCATTGGTATTCAGGGATTGTATCAGGAAGATATTATCACTTTAGGCAAGCAATTACATCTAATTCTCTGTTGGCTAACTCTGGTAGCCCACTTTAGTAATGTTCAGAATCACAGAAAATCAAGTCATTGGTATTCTACCCTAAGCTTCTATTACACACCTGCCATATTGGAAGCATAATTAATACCAGACATGTGGATGGTAATGGTACCTACTGAATCTAAAACAAATAAGCTTGTTAGAGTTTTGTACTTATTAGGCTTCACAGGAAGAATAAAGCAAAACAGTATGTTAGGAAAACTGCCAAGAGAGAAAACAGAAAAAATCACATATGGACATCATCCCGAGCAATATTTCATGAAGGATATATTAAATATGGGCTTCCCTCATGGCTCAGATGGTAAAGACCTGCAATAAGACCTGGGTTCAATCCTTGGGTTGGGAAGATCCCCTGGAAAAGGGAATTCTCCAGCATTCTTGCCTGGAATTCCACAGACAGAGGAGCCTAGCGGGCTACATTCCATGGGGTCTAAAGAATCAGCCACCATGTTAAATATGGAAAAAGTGGCACTGTATGTAAAGTGAACAGTGTTCTTTCAACCAAAACCTTTCTACTCTGGTAACAGCTTACTAGTTTTTAATCTGAAATTAAACAAGGAAACAAAACAGACTGGGGACACTGTTTTCAAAGCCCAAACCTATACAGGTAAGCTGAGTGATGAGTTTGGCATCTAGCAAATTCCTAGTTCTATTCCTATTACCTAAAAACATCAAAGCACTGAATTATGAGACTAACAAGGTTCTCTGAAAATTAGTGGATCTAGAAACTTCTGTGATCTTTAAACACATTTCAGTTAGTATCTGAGGTCACAAGTGTTATACCTCCTTAGGTGGTTATTAATTTATCCTAGAACAGCCAAGACAGACATTATATTCCCATTTTAAAGTTAAGAAAGCTGAAGTTCAGTGAGACAGTAAGTGGAAAGATAGGTGGGTTTGATGTTAGAAGATCTGGGTTTGAATCCAGACTCTACCTCTTTTCAACTATGTGATGATAGAAAATTCATAATCTTAAAATGACAGACAAAATGGAAATCACTAGGCCTAAGGATAAATAAGGAAGCTAGTAATAGGAATCCTAATCAAAGGAAGTTATTTTTTACTAGACAGCACCATTTCTCTAAGACCATCTCAACTCAAAAAAAAGCTCCATAAACTATTAAGAAATATTAAAAATATTTCCAAGGTACCTGGAAAGCAGAATTTAAAAACTATACACATATTACTATTTCATACTACATATAACATTATGTTAATAGAAAAAGACAGAGGTAGCTATCCCTGATGAAGAAAGTAAGATTATTAAGGGGATTCACTTTTAACTTTATTTATGTATTATTTGAATTTTGTTTTTTAAAGTGACATATACATATCCATGTTTTACTTGTATAATTAAACTAAAAAAAAAGGAAGAAAGTGGGCTAAAGAAAACAGTTACTAATAGGGTGTTGATATTTTATAAATGATTTTAAAAAGTGTTTAATGTTGTTATATTATTTTTATAAAGGACACAGGAATTCATTTACTAATTCAACAAATGTTTACTGAGTGTCTCCTACTATAAGCTGTGTTTTATATACATATATTAGATCAGCTGCAAAGAAAAATTGTTGTCTGCCGGGTAACCAGGTATATTTTTAGAGAACAGAAATATACTGGAGAATTATTAAGGGTTAAGTGTGAACAAGGAGAGATGTAAAATGAACAAAAGCACAGTGTGTAAGTGTAACTGCAGAACTGTGTATAGAGAGGGAATCAACAGGTTAAGACTTACAGGAGGGGAAACAGCCAGGAACGGCGTCCTGGGGGAAGTGCTACTTGAGTTGAGTCTTGAAAGTTAAGTCTTGAGTTAATCAGGTTTGTGAGGCAGAGAGCCCTATCAAAGAGTAGAGATCATTCATCCAACAAATGAACACCTACTTACTAAATGCCAGGTATTATTCTAGACACCATGTACACAGTTATGAATCTAATTCACCAGTGGACAAATTTCCTACCCAAAGAAGTTTACTACTTACTTGGGGTAGATAATTATCAGATACACAAATAAACAAGATGATTTTGGATAGTGAAAAGTGCCATGAACAGAACATGGTGACATGCGTGATTTTGGTGGAATTCCTTTAGATAGATAGTGTACAAGCAGAGAAGATCTCTAAGTTGATATCTGGGTAGTAAAAAGGAGCCAGCTACATGAAAAGCTGGAGGAAGAGTTACATACATAATATTACATCTTCTAGTAACCATATTTTAAAAGTAAAAAGAAACAGGGAAAAATAATTTTAATAATATATTTAATATAACTAAAATGTTATTTTAATGCATAACCAACAATAATATATATAATTCTTATGGACATCTTTCACACTATTTTCCATCCCAAGTCTACAAAATTCAGGTTGTATTTCACATGTAAAACATATACCAATTTGACTAGGCACATCTCAAGTGTTCAATAGCTCCACGTAGCTAGTAGCTACATTACTGAATAATGCAGTGCTAGATACTATAATCAATAACCTCAGATATGCAGATGACACCACCCTCATGGCAGAAAGTGAAGAGGAACTAAAAAGCCTCTTGATGACAGTGAAAGAGGAGAGTGAAAAAGTTGGCTGAAAGCTCAACATTCAGAAAACGAAGATCATGGCATCCGGTCCCATCACTTCATGGGAAATAGATGGGGAAACAGTGGAAACAGTGTCAGACTTCATTTTTTTGGGCTCCAAAATCACTGCAGATGGTGACTGCAGCCATGAAATTAAAAGACGCTTACTCCTTGGAAGAAAAGTTATGACCAACCTAGATAGCATATTCAAAAGCAGAGACATTACTTTGCCAACTAAGGTCCATCTAGTCAAGGCTATGGTTTTTCCGGTGGTCATGTATGGATGTGAGAGTTGGACTGTGAAGAAAGCTGAGCACCAAAGAATTGATGCTTTTGAACTGTGGCACTGGAGAAGACTCCTGACTGCAAGGAGATCCAACCAGTCCATTCTGAAGGAGATCAGCCCTGGGATTTCTTTGGAAGGAATGATGCTAAAGCCGAAACTCCAGTACTTTGGCTACCTCATGCAAAGAGTTGACTCATTGGAAAAGACACTGATGCTGGGGGGATTGGGGGTAGGAGGAGAAGGGGACGACCGAGGATGAGATGGCTGGATGGCATCACCAACTTGATGGATGTGTTTGAGTGAACTCTGGGAGTTGGTGATGGACAGGGAGGCCTGGCGTGCTGCGATTCATGGGGTCGCAAAGAGTCTGACACGACTGAGTGACTAAACTGAACTGAACTGAGATACTAAGGAGATGACTATGAGGAGTGAAGACTGGAAGTGGTGTATTAATGAAAAGGCTCTTGTGGTAGCTCAGTGAGAAGAGATAAGGACTAGAATTGAGCGCAAATAGAAGGTATAGAGAGGTCAGGCAAAAACTGAGAAATATTTAGGAACTAAAATTGTCAGAATTTGGTGAAGTGTGAAGATGAGAAGAAGGGTAGAGTCAAGGACGACTCTTAGCTGTTGTTGTTTTTTCCCTCTTTCTGGCCACACTGCAAGGCATGTGGGATCTTGGGTCGCCAATCAGGGATCAAATCTGTGGACCCTGCAGTGGAAGAGCAATGTCTTAACCACTGGACCACAGGGAAGTCCCAAAGGAGGACTCCTAGTTTTTAACCTGGCTGACTGGGTGGGACAGTGCCAAGAACTGAGGCAGAAAACACTGGTGAGTGTGGTGCTAAAGAAACCTTAGGGAATAAAAATGTTTAGTTTTGGAATACTGACTTTGAGATACCTATGAGACATCAAGGTGGAAGATGCCCAGAAAACAACTGGAAATAAAAACAAACAAACTTGAGATACATACTGGGGAGTCATATACATGTAGCCAGTGATTGAAACCATTTCGGAAGCACCAAAATAATACAAGCCTCTTCTGTGAAAAGGGCAATGACATAATCAGAAATAGTAGTCTTCTATCTGTATTGCATTTGGCTAAACTTGGTTGAGTTTATTCTCCTTGTGTTTCTTTATACCAAAGATCTGAGGGGATGAGAGCTCTTTCAAATGTTACAGACCTTCTCCTAGCTCTTTCAAAATAAATTTTAATTGTTTATTTGTAAATATTTCTAGGTTCATAAATATGTTTAAGTTATTATATAAAGTCATTATGACTATCAGAATAGAGACAATAAGGAAAGGCAGAGTACTGTTTTCAGAGGTAGGAATGAGAAAAGGAAACAGACTGGACCAGATGGCTTACTGAGATAAGGAAAGTCTTTTTAGGGTGAGAGACTGTTGAGCATATATATAGGTTGAAGGAAAAGAGCCAGTGATGATGAAAAGATTGAAGACTTAGGAAAGAAAATGGGTGACTGCTGGAGCAAGATCCTGAAAGAGATATGAGGAAATAAGGTCAGAGCACTAAGGTGGGAAACCTTGTTCCCAAGTCTGGGAAAAATATGATGAGAATAGGTTTGGATTAAAAAATTATGTATGTAGGTAGAAGACAGCTGAAGGAAAATAACCTGATAGGTTCAATTTTTTCAGGTTAGTAGGAGACAAAGGCAAGAATACTGGAGTGGGTTGCCATTTCCTTCTCCACGGGATCTTCCCGACCCAGGGATTGAACTCAGGTCTCCTGAATTACAGGCAAACGCTTTAACCTCTGAGCCACCAGGGAAGCCCAGGAGACAAAGGTAGTCTGTGAAAGTAAACAGGGAAAAGACTGGGTTGGAGGTTTTGAGAAAAGGAATGAGCTAAATACTTTGTGCTTATATTGTCTTCTATTACTATATAAACCCATTTTGGGGGCTTCCCCGGTGGCTCAGTGGTAAAGAATCTGGCTGCAGCAGGAGCCGCAGGAGATACCGGTTTGATCCCTGGGTCAGGAAGATGTCTTGGAGGAGGGCCTGGCAATCCACTCCAGTCTTGCCTGGAGAATCCCATGGACAGAGGAGCCTGGCAGGCTACAGTCCATAGGGTTGGAAACAGTTGGACATGACTGAAGTGACTTAGTGTGCACACATGCAAATGTAGTTTTTCTCTCTTTCCTACAAGACTATACCCTATCTACTATTTTTAAAAGAATTTAACTTTAAAATGCAGTGAATTGTATATGTATTTTCCATTAAATTGTAATGTCTTTTAGGGAAAGATCTCATGTCAGCATTTTTTCAGGGCCTATGCACTCCACTTCACACAGCAGAAACTCAACATTTGCCAAGTTGAATTGAGGGCAAGCACTGTGTTTTAATTACTCATTTTTAAACTTTCTGCACAATGCCTTACATTCCAACAAATATTTGGGGAAGGCAAATGGTTCCTGGCAGCCTACACATACAATGTGTCTCTAAAAACTTGTATATGCTGAATATGAAAAAGTCAAGTAACAGATGTACATCTTGTATGAGGATTTAGTTTCCTAAGAACTAAAAATAAAAATATAAAACCCTTTATTGTATCTTGTCTTTTAGACATACTATTTAATGACATCATTTCCAGCATCTTACAGACATTTTTCCTTTTTACTCTTTATAACAAAACACAGATAATCTCTCCAAAACCAACGTGTTAGCACTGACACTTAAAAGTTGCTGCTTTCAGCATGCCTAATGATTTCCATCTTTGCTTTAGTTATGTTAAATGAGACATTTCCTTTTTAATAAGGAAGTTTACCATCATATATAATTTCTATTCATTTTAATAAAAATACATAAAATATCCAGCTTTCAATTGAAAATCACTAGTCATACCAAGAACAAGGAAGATAACAAATTGAAGGAAAAAAGTCAATAAGTAGATGCCAAAAATGAGATGAGATATGCTGGAATTATTCGATGAAAATGCTTTAATGAACAATTAAATAAATAAATACTTGAAACAATGAAAAAATTAAAAGCCTCACCAAGGAAATACATAGTCTCAGCAAACAGAAGACATAACAGCAGAGTAGAGAAGATAGAGGAAAGAGTCTGCAAACTGGAAAACAGAAGAATAGAAACTACCACTCTTAAACACTGGAAAGAAAATAAGATTTAAAAAAAGAAGAAAAGAGAAGAGATTCAGGACCCATGGACCCATAAAAAATGATCTAGCATTTGTGTCATCAGAAAGAAAGAAGAGAGAGGGGCTGAAAAAATACTTAAAGAAATAATGGCTGATAACTCCTCAAACTTTTGGTAAGAGACTCAAAGCTACAGATTCAAGAAGTTGAGCAACCTCAAATAAAATAAACCTAAAGCCAAGGTACATTATAATTAAACTTCTCAAAACTAAAAGTAAAGAAATGATAACCATAAGAAGACTATCAAATAAAGCAGATTTCAGAGCAAAGAAAATTAGTGGAAACAGGTAGGGCCATTATATAAGCGTAACAGAATAAATGCACCAAGAAGATGTAGCAAGCCTCATTGATTGTGTCTACGCTAAACAACCAGAATAGCAAAATGTGTGAAGCAAAACTGGACAGAATTGAATGGGAAAAAAAGATAAATCTACAATTACAGTTAGAGATTTCAACCAACAACTAATGCAACAAGTAGACAGAAAATAAGCAAGGATTCAGAACTCAGCAATATCATTTGTTTAATAGGATCTAATAAACATTCCACCCTACAACAGCAGAACAGAGATTCTTTTCAATTGCCCAACAAACATACAGCAAGATCTGCCACAAAAGTCAATCGTTAAAAAAAGCAATTTAAATACTTGGAAACTAAACAACACACTACTAAATAATTTATGGATCAAAGGAAAGTCTCAAGGGATATTTAAAGAATACACTGAACTAAATGAAAATATATCAAAATTTGGGGGATGTGGCTAAAGCAGTGCTGAGGGGAAAATGCATAGCATCATACATATAATTATACATACTACTGCATATATTAGAAAACAGAAAAAATAACAAATCAATAATCTAAGAACCCACCTCAAGAACCTAGAAAAAGAAAAGCAAAATAAATCCAAAGCAAGTAGAAGGAAGGAAATAATAAACACAGAAATCAATGAAACTGACAAGGAAAATAGAAAATAATCAATGAAAAAGCTGATTCCTTGAAAAGATCAATTAATAGCCGACAAAGTGAGTAAACACAAATTACCAACATCAGAAATAAAACAGGGGATTATCATTACCAACTCGGAAGACATCAAAAAGATAAGGGAATATTATATTTAACTCTACCCCCATAAATTTCAACAACTTAGATGACATGGACCAAATTCTTTAAAATACAAAGAAACTGAATTTCTAATTTAATAACTGCCCCAAAATACAACTCCAGGTCCAGATGGTTTCACTGGAGAATTCTACCAAACTATTAAAGAAGAAACCTTCCACAAATTAGAAGAAGAAACAAAACCTCTCATTTTATGAAATTAGTTTTACACCTATGCCCAAATCAAACACAGCACACAAAAAGAAAAATACAGATCAATATCCCTTGTGAACACAGATACAAAAATCCTTAACAAGATATTAGCAAACAGAATTTAGCAACATGTAAGAAAAAATATACCATGACCAAGCAGGGTTTATTCCAGAGATGCTATGCTGTTTTAGTATTCAAAAATTAATAATTCATCATTTTAATTGGTTAAAACTTGAAGAAAAATGAAAGGATCATATCAAAAGATCTAGGCAAAGCATTTGAAAAAAAATCCAACACCTATTCATGATTAACAAAATCTTGCAGAAAAAGAGGAATAGAGAGGAACTTCCTCACCTTTATAAAGCTTCCCCAACAAAAACCCTACAGCATTAGCTGAGGAAATTTTAATTATTGTACTTAATGGTAACAAACTAAATGCTTTCCCCTAAGATTAGAAACTCTGAGAAGGCAATGGCATCCCACTCCAGCACTCTTGCCTGGAAAATCCCATGGATGGAGAAGCCTGGTAGGCTGCAGTCCATGGGGTTGCCAAGAGTCGGACACGACTGAGCGCCTTCACTTTCACTTTTCACTTTCATGCATCGGAGAAGGAAATGGCAACCCACTCCAGTGTTCTTGCCTGGAGAATCCCAGGGACAGGGAGCCTGGTGGGCTGCTTTCTATGGGGTCGCACAGAGTCGGACATGACTGAAACGACTTAGCAGCAGCAGCAGATTAAAAACATGGCAAGGATATCTGCTCTTACCATTCTTATTCAACAGTATTGAAAGTTCAAGTCTGTGCAATAAGTGGTGGGTGGGGGTGGGGGCGGGGGATGAAAAGAAGCAAAAAGCATAGAGAGTGGAAAGAAAGTAATAAAACTGTCCCTTATTGCAGCTGACATTATTGCCTATGTGGATAATCCCAAGGAATGTACACTAGGATTATCCAATGCTGTATACTTGGAACACTGTACATCAACTATACTTCAATTTTTAAAAATTAGTAAAAAAAAGATATGTTCATCTATGCATTCCAGGCATCCAGCACAGCCTGACATACAATAAGTGTTTTATAAATGTTTGCTGAATAAAACAGATGTGACAGACGTAATGAAAAAAGAAATTAAATTGTACTTAATGCAATTTATCATCTATATAGATCTTTATTTATTGACTCTTGTAACAAAATGATTTTTGTTATGATTTTATTAAAGACTGACTTCTACCTTTTCTCACTCCTTTAGTAATATAACAAAATAATAATTCTAGAATGTATACAATTATGTTTTCATCTTCTCTCTGCAGACAGAAACAGTTTCATTTCTTGAACTAAATGGAATGTGACTGACCATAATTACTCTACAATATAAGGAGCCCATAAGTTTTTGACACTCTCTCAAATGCTTACTTTATAAAGCTGTGAAATACCTTCAGGTACCACATTCATATGGGTAGGAACTTTTTTCTTAGTTAAACTGAAAAAAATTAAGCAACAAACACAAGTTAAAATTATAGACAACTAAAACTGGAAACAAGACTGTATAAGATTTTAGTCATAATATCAGTAGTACACAGTAATGAGTAAAAATATAAAAATAAATATAGACATGTTAGAAAAATGACATTATATGATTAATTAACAGATCTAAGAAGGAGGTGAGAGTATATATAACAGGAGGTATGCACAGAGAAAGATGGAATGCTAAAATCTCTCCCACCATTTTCCACAAAACCTGCCAATCAATACTCTAAACTTGTATAACATATCAGATCTAAAAGAGCCATCTGAAATAACTCAGAGTCCAAGACTGTGATGCCTTTTTATAAAAACTTTCATTTGATGCCTTTTCTTTCAAATTGGATATTAGAAATAAGAGTAAAACCTGTACTATCCCAAACTTTACCAGTACTTCTGAAACATCTATTCAAATATTTAATCCAGAATCATCTCATCAATTACAGTATCAATTCACTTTGAAAGTGAAAAGTGAAAGTGCTAGTCACTCAGTCTTGTCCGACTCTTTATGACCCCATGGACTGTAGCTCACCAGGCTCTTCTGTCCATAGAATTCTCCAGGTAAGAATACTGGAGTGGGTTGCCATTTCCTTCTTCAGGGTATCCTCCTGACCCAGGGATAGAACCTGGGTTTGCTGCACTGCAGGCAGACTCTTTACCAACTGAGTCACCAGGGAAGACACAATTCACTTTGAGATTTAATTAAAAATAAAAAGTTTAAGCAATCTCTATCTCTAATGACTTTTTTTTTCCCCCTAATGGCTTTAAGCAAAAAAAAAAAAAAAAAAGTTGATGGGGAAACAAAATCTTTTGGTCAGTAAAGAACCCTTCGTAATATGGGTTTTTTTTTTGTATTTGTGCTGAGGGTTCCATTAGAGTTAACACTTCTAGTCTGTCTCTGCCCTTGCTCTCTCATTCCTCACTAAGGAACTTATTAACACGTATCCTCTTAAAGCTTTTTTATGAAGTGGGAACTTTGTTATCAGGTAATATGCCCAAGGTGTATTTGATCCAAAGCCTATACTCTCATTCAGTATATTCTACTGCTTCTCTACTATTCACTGCTTGACTATCTAAGACTTTACAAATAGTACAGTGAGATGAAACAGTATGCAAACCAAGTTGTTTCCATATTTGCTTACTACTTTCCAGACCACCTGACCTGCCTCTTGAGAAACCTATATGCAGGTCAGGAAGCAACAGTTAGAACTGGACATGGAACAACAGATTGGTTCCAAATAGGAAAAGGAGTACGTCAAGGCTGTATATTATCACCCTGCTTATTTAACTTATGTGCAGGGCACATCATCAGAAACGCTGGGCTGGAAGAAGCACAAGCTGCAATCAAGATTGCCAGGAGAAATATCAGTAACCTCAGATATGCAGATGACACCACCCTCATAGCAGAAAGTGAAGAGGAACTAAAAAGCCTCTTGATGAAAGTGAAAGTGGAGAGTGAAAAAGTTGGCTTAAAGCTCAACATTCAGAAAATGAAGATCATGGCATCCGGTCCCATCACTTCATGGGAAATAGATGGGGAAACAGTGGAAACAGTGGCAGACTTTATTTTGGGGGGCTCCAAAGTGACTGCACAAGGACCACAGCCTTGTCTAACTCAATGAAACCAAGCCACGCCTGTGGGGCAACCCAAGACGGGCGGGTCATGGTGGAGAGGTCTGACAGAATGTGGTCCACTGGAGAAGGGAATGGCAAGCCACTTCAGTATTCTTGCCTTGAGAACCCCATGAACAGTATGAAAAGGCAAAATGATAGGATACCAAAAGAGGAACTCCCCAGGTCAGTAGGTGCCCAATATGCTACTGGAGATCAGTGGAGAAATAACTCCAGAAACAATGAAGGGATGGAGCCAAAGCAAAAACAATACCCAGTTGTGGATGTGACTGGTGATAGAAGCAAGATCCGATGCTGTAAAGAGCAATATTGCATAGGAACCTGGAATGTCAGGTCCATGAATCAAGGCAAATTGGAAGTGGTCAAACAAGAGATGGCAAGGGTGAACGTCGACATTCTAGGAACCAGCGAACTAAAATGGACTGGAATGGGTGAATTTAACTCAGATGACCATTATATCTACTACTGCGGGCAGGAATCCCTCAGAAGAAATGGAGTAGCCATCATGGTCAACAAAAGAGTCCGAAATGCAGTACTTGGATGCAATCTCAAAAACGACAGAATGATCTCTGTTCGTCTCCAAGGCAAACCATTCAGTATCACAGTAATCCAAGTCTATGCCCCAACCAGTAATGCTGAAGAAACTGAAGTTGAACGGTTTTATGAAGACCTACAAGACCTTTTAGAACTAACACCCAAAAAAGATGTCCTTTTCATTAGAGGGGACTGGAATGCAAAAGTAGGAAGTCAAGAAACACCCGGAGTAACAGGCAAATTTGGCCTTGGAATGCGGAATGTTTTAGAATCATGGGGTTGCAAAGAGTCGGACATGACTGAGCGACTGAACTGAACTGAAAATCACTGCAGATGGTGATTGCAACCATGAAATTAAAAGACGCTTACTCCTTGGGAGGAACGTTATGACTAACCTAGATAGCATATTCAAAAGCAGAGACATTACTTTGCCAACAAAGGTCCGTCTAGTCAAGGCTATGGTTTTTCATGGATGTGAGAGTTGGACTATAAAGAAAGCTGAGCACCGAAGAATTGATGCTTTTGAACTGTGGTGTTGGAGGCCTCCCTGTCCATCACCAACTCCCGGAGTTCACTCAGACTCACGTTCATCGAGTCGGTGATGCCATCCAGCCATCTCATCCTCTGTCATCCCCTTCTCCTCCTGCCCCCAATCCCTCCCAGCATCAGTCTTTTCCAATGAGTCAACTCTTTGCATGAGGTGGCCAAAGTACTGGAGTTTCAGCTTTAGCATCATTCCTTCCAAAGAAATCCCAGGGCTGATCTCCTTTAGAAAGGACTGGTTGGATCTCCTTGCAGTCCAAGGGATCCTCAAGAGTCTTCTCCAACACCACAGTTCAAAAGCATCAATTCTTCGGCGCTCAGCCTTCTTCACAGTCCAACTCTCACATCCATACATGACCACCGGAAAAACCATAGCCTTGACTAAATGGACCTTTGGCAAAGCAATGTCTCTGGTTTTGAATATGCTGTCTAGGTTGGTCATAACTTTCTTCCAAGGAGTAAGCGTCTTTTAATTTCATGGCTGCAGTCACCATCTGCAGTGATTTTGGAGCCCCCAAAAATAAAGTCTGACACTGTTTCCCCATCTATTTCCCATGAAGTGACGGGACCGGATGCCATGATCTTCGTTGTCTGAATGTTGAGCTTTAAGCCAACTTTTTCGCTCTCCTCTTTCACTTCATCAAGAGGCTTTTGAGTTCCTCTTCAGTTTCTGCCATAAGGGTGGTGTCATCTGCATATCTGAGGTTATTGATATTCCTCCCGGCAATCTTGATTCCAGCTTGTGTTTCTTCCAGTCCAGTGTTTCTCATGATGTACTCTGCACAGAAGTTAAATAAGCAGGGTGACAATATACAGCCTTGACGTACTCCTTTTCCTATTTGGAACCAGTCTGTTGTTCCATGTCCAGTTCTAACTGTTGCTTCCTGACCTGCATACAGATTTCTCAAGAGGCAGGTCAGGTGGTCTGGTATTCCCATCTCTTTCACAATTTTCCACACTTACAATAAAAAATTCATGAAAGGACAATGTGAGAGCACTGGACAACCATATTACCCATAAATGTTATTTTATCCATCAGTTAAAAGTTTTAATATTCTTACTTTCTTTTCATTTTCTTATAATCAGAAGGATGTTAAATAATACTCATGACTGCATATATCCTCATGATAGTCAAGATTTTAATGAGAACATCTTGAATACTTCACCTTTAAGTCTTGATCCTAACTGTTGTCTGATCAACAGATTCTGTGTGTGTATATGCGTGTGTGTGCATGCTGTATTTAAGACGAATCCTTATGTATATTTTTAATTAGTGAATGTCTCTGGTATCTATCTAGATGATCAATCTCATGGCTTCTCTTCCTCAGTCTTCAGTAAAATATTCCTAAATTATCTTAGTCATGGTTACTCCAAAGCTCATGTTCTTTCTTTCAACATGAAATAGTGCTTTTCATTCAGATGATGCTTTTAAAATTCTTCCTGGCAGAGGATTTGATTAAATTGAGCAGAGAGAGGGATTTGGTTCTCTAAGGTGAGGACATTCCACTTTCTGCAACAGAAGGTTAAATGAAGGGTAAATTTTAAACACTGGTTTCAAATATCAAAGTTGTTTCAGTCGAGGAAGGAAATACAGGTGGTCATATATTCGTAACTGAGAAGGAGGAAGATTATACAACAGATCCTAGACTTTCAGTTTGTCCTTCTTCAGTGCCCTGGTCTTTTCTACACCAGCTATGAAATGTTATATAAGCCTCAATATTCCACTTTGGTAGATGTTCATTTCTTTTGAGTAGACTTCCTGGTGAGATTAAAATAGCTGCAAGTAGTACAATTCTGCTTTTAAAAGAAATAAGCTCTTAAAAAAATTAAAAAAAAAAACACAGATGCTCCAGGGTATTATTATTCAGAGGCAAACAAAAGTATTTACAGAGAGCCCTGAGAATCCCACATGAGGAACAAAGAAACGCAACACATCAATGTGATATTTAAGCAGTAGGTAGATGCTTTATTTTCCCTCCTATTAAGCAGAAGCACTACTTTAATATGTGAAGAAAATACTACTTTTAACATAAGAAAAAATTCTTTCACTGTAAACATTTCAATTAAAACCAAATCTTGTACCTCATTCAAAATACCACCGACCAGGGATCTCCCTGGTGGTCTAGTGGTTAGGAGCCTGCACTTGCTAAGCAGAGGGCACAGGTTCAATCCCTGGTCAGGGAATTAAGATTCCACACACTGCATAACATGGCCAAAAAAAAAAAGAAACTACCAATGAAACCGAGCATTAGTCACTGGTCTTTCGTTCCACATTTTGCTTGCTACATTCTAGGAAGCATCCTGGAATGTTTATTAACAATATGTATTAAGGATTTAGCCAGGCCGCTTTAACAAATAATTATCTCTGGTAATTTTTGAAAGTGAATTTCAGGACCCTAACAAAAAATAAAACTCTCTAAGCAAACTGTTCACGTCAAACCATTCTCCCATCACTTGAAAGAACATTAATATGTTAGTTAGTTCTTCAATTCAAGAATGACTTTCAATTTTCTGGCAGAGAGAAATTATTTATATAGTTGGGCTGACTCCATAATGCTCTTACTAATAAAAGCATATGACTGTTAATGTGATATAGCCAGTTCCTGGCAATGTCTCTGGTTTTCCACGAATGTGGCCATTAGTACAAAAGGATCACAAAGAGGCCTTCTGACGTGGCCTATCCATGTAAAAGTACAGTTTAAATTACTCTCCCGCAATGTACCTCTGTGATTTCCCAAACACAAATTTATTTGGCACTGGCATAGGGACAACACACCACCCTATCTGATCTTCCTATGTTTACCACAAGTTTAACATTTTACTTGTGAGATGAGCTCAGGTCATTCTATAACATTAGAAGGGAGTTTAGAGTAGAGTATAAATAATCACAAGACCTGGGTGTGAATTCTAACTTTGTCACCTACTTGCTACTTGACTTTGGAGCTATATTGTTTGTATTCAGATTCATAACCTAGGTTCTTTCATTTCCTAACTGTAGGACTCTGGCAAGTCCTTAACTTGTTTTCAATTTCTTCACCTAAAAATGACGATCAAGTGATTACTTCTATCAAAGACTTTTCTGTTTTTTTCTTTGGTGTACACAGAATTTATTCAGGCAAAGAGAAGCAGCCACATTCTCATGCTAGAGATACTTGAAGTTGCAGTTCTAGAGGTAACACAGGTGTCCGGCCAGGATCAGTAATGTTGCACACATAAGCTGAGATATCTTCACTGTCTGTTGGGGATCCTGTAAGCTACCCAACATCCTTGAAATAAACCTTCCTTCTTAAAATAACCAGAGGATTTCTGTTGGTTGTCATATGAATCTTGGGTATAGATATAGAGGGTTTTTGGAAGGCAAAACCCCCAGTTTTGGAAACCTGTCTTGAAGACTGAGGACTCAGAGTTTCTCTCTCTTTAAGTGCCACTTAGTCCATGGGGTCACTAAGGGTTGGACACGACTGAGCAACTTCACTTTCACTTTTCACTTTCATGCACTGGAGAAGGAAATTGCAACCCACTCCAGTGTTCTTGCCTGGAGAATCCCAGGGACGGGGGAGCCTGGTGGGCTGCCATCTATGGGGTCGCACAGAGTCAGACACGTCTGAAGTGACTTAGCAGCAGCAGTACATGGGTATTTCCATAGCAAATGAATAATGGAGAACAATAATGGTGAGACCCACAGTGTGGTGGCCATTCTCTAAAATAGCACCCAATGTTCCTTGCCCCTAGGTATTCACATTTGCAGGTAATTCCCTCCCACATTATTCCAGGGTTGGTTGGTAGCACATAGTGTAAGTGACAGATGGACAAAGACTCTCCTTGATATAACTCTAGTCAGGCTCCTCTAAGTTCTCTAGATCTAAAATTTGGTGTCCATCCTTATCAAGCATGCATCTCCCAGTTGTAGCAAGAATCTTGCTAAGTCACTTTAGAGAGAATCCTTTACCCTCAATATCCAATCACCCTCAATACCTCATCAAATTCCTCATCCTCTACCCTTGGCATCTGATCACCCTGGTCTAATTTCAGCAAAAATCCTGTCAAGTCAGTTTAGCCAGAATCTCCCTTACCGTTGGTTTTTCCTTTTAGCAATTTCCACTCAGTGACCAACACCCTGCTCCTTGGCTATAAATCCCCATTTGTCCATTCTATATTCAGAATTGAGCCCAGTTCTGTACTGAGATCTCTTTTCCTCTACTGTAACAGTTCCTGAATAAAATTTACTTTTGCCACATTACCGTTCAGCTCTGATTCTAATGCCTCAAAATCTTGCTATGAAGATTAAATAAGTCAACACATGTTAAATGCTTAAAATTGCTTAAAAGGATGTTAGTGCATAAAAGTATTCAATAATTATTATCTTTAAATAATATCATTATTCTTCATTTTCAAGTACTGTGGGTCACTTTTTATAAGTCACCATATAAACTCACTATAATTAAATTATTCTCCTACTGCTGGACATTTATTAGACTACTTTCATTTTTTACTATACAATGCTGTGAACATACATTCATATTCACTCATTTCTCTAATCACTTCCTTAGGAAAAAGTTATGGAAAGGAACTTACTAGGTCAAAAGGTATGAATGATTTTAATACTCTTGACAGAATTACCAAAGTGCTTACCAATTTACAATCAATCAACAGAATGAGTGTCCATCTCTCTACAAACTTGCCAGCAAAGGGCATCATCACTTTTTTGATCAAATATGATTTCAATTAGCATTTCTTCTGCTATAAGTGAAGTAGAACATTTTTCATATGTTTATTAGTCATGTTTATTTATTCTGAAAAATTATGTTTATATCCTTTCCAATTAAAAAAAGTCAGTTAAAATTGATTTCTGTTTTATGGTGATTAGATTACAGATTAAAAACTTCCACTCCCTTCTTCTGTGACTCTTACTCATTGATGTTGCATTTAATAATTTGCTTTGGCTCTTAAGGATGGGCAGACTCCTTTAAGCTCAGCTATACAACTTGCTTTGACCAATGGGAGGCTAGCAGATGTGAGGAAAGCAAAGACTTAAAATGTGTTTGTGCAACGGAACTGCTTCTGTTACTACCACTTGAGATTTTCCTTGGATAATTGCTGTCCCTTTGGCTGGGGCCCCAAAATGAACAAACATGTAGCCAACTCAAACCCAACTTTCAGGGAAGCAACAAAACCCCAATGAAAACAGTGGTGCGAAGCCATGCAATCCAGCTGAGTCCAATCTAGTTCCAATTCCCAGCTGACCCACAGATAAAAAGGAGAATAACTATCTACACATACATAAAGAATAAATTACTGCTGTTTTAAGTTGCTGGAGTTTAGGGTGGTTTAACACGCAGCAATATCTGATTAGTACACTTACGGTATTATACTACGAAACTCTGAAAGAAAGAGATCATATATAATCTACTACTTATATTCCCTAGAGTAACATATACTGAGCAGGAACTTAAAGCCTTGTAACTCATTTGGCTCCTCACTTTTTCCTTTTCTTTCTATTGAAAATACCTAAGAACAGTAACTTTTCTCGATGTTTATACTTTTTACTAACAATAGTCTCATATAAAATTATATATAAAGTAAATAATCTATAAATTAAAATTAAAAATTTTACTTGCAAGTAATTGTCTTTAAATTCCTTTTAATTAAGACAAATTGCTCCATAAACTGAATTCATAAATAATTTTGACTTCTCTTTTAAACATCACAGATCCTCCACTAGTATCTAAACGATAACAGACATTGTTTTTAAACTTTAAATTTTTGTGCATGGGTGTTTCAAAAGCAATACAATTTACACAGAAGTGCTAACAAATTACATCTATCAGTTAAAAGAGCAATTAAGAAAACAAAAATTAGAGAAAAGACAACAAAAATGACATTAAGGTATAAGTGTTTTTCTAAAAAGCTTTTTCTTTTAAATGACAAAGATGATACAAAAATATAATCTATTCAAATCTATAATTAATATTTTAAAAACAATTTAAGGTAAAAAGAGATTGTTAGTGTCATATTTATAAAACCATTTAAAATCAGCACAATGCCAAGTAATGAAAGTTACTCAAGAAATACTGTTAAAGTCAATTTAATAATCAGAAACAAACAATATCTCATATTTGATTTTATAGCATCCAGCAAGATTTAAGCCAATGCTGACAAATGGTGAATTCTAAAATAATCTGTCTCTTGTCTGCATTATTAGTTAGGCTAGAAAAACTATAGCAAAATGTATCCAATTTCAAAAGGGTTAAAGATTTGAGCTACTTTCAACATTAAGTCCAAAATGAAAGCATTTTATTCAAATGAGTGATTTTTTAAAAGTTTATGTCTTTAAAAAGTTAATGAAACAAAAGTTTCCCCAGAGATTAAGAACAACAACAACACTAAACTGTGTTTCTATTATAACGTAACAAGACCAAAATTTGGAAATTCTGGCACAGAAGTCTATTATTCAGGGTAGAAACAGGGTAACCAACAGGCCATACCCGGAGAAAGGAAGCACTTCAGGACTATGTGTGCTCACCCAAAACAATGAAATGACTATTTGCACTGAAGGCACTGAACTACTGCTGAGGAATCCTCATTAGGGCCCACAGCACCCCTTACAGAATGTTAAAGAAGACGAGATCTAGAAGATATAAGAGATCTGGGCACTGGAAAACAACAGAGCAAAGAAATACAAATGAACTCAGCTTTTAAGTGAATAGAAAATATGTCTTTTCCAAGTATTTTAAAATGTCTTAGAGTAAATGCTAACAAATGCTAACAAAAATGTCTAAAGTAAAATATGAAATATTTTTAAAAGAACTTTTTTTATCCTTCTATGTATTCAGAGAACAGCAAAGAGCAAAATCTACTAAGAATTTATAAATATTTTAGAATGTTAGAAACTGTAAATGAAAAACAGAAAATCTAATGAAGTACTCTCACTGCATCAATAGATTAGAAATAAGAACATAATGGTTTTTTCTATTATTGTACCTCCCACTGGCTTTTCCTAGCCAAGGCCAAGAAACCTCAAGAACACACAAAAACCATTTACAACACTTTCCTGTCTCCTCTACTCCCAATTCCAACAAAAAAACTTGTAGGAATGGCTTTTAATTTAGGCTTGTAATGAAAAGTGGATTCTTAAAATAAGATTGGCTTTGAGCGTTTCTAAAATCAGTGATGGAAAATAAAATATACTGAAATATTTAAAGTGTGTTTCCTTCTTACTACAAGGGAGGGCCAGCTGCAGTATTATCATACTTACTCCCCTCACTTGAAAAAAATGGTTTTAAGTATAGAGTTAATTCTTGTGCATCCATTTTTACAAACCATGCAGCATAGGATATAATCTTTGGAACAATCTTGAAAATGCCCCCAATAATGCTGTTACTGTGGTAACTCTTAGGCTAGTTCTCTGAGAGGACTCAGAATCCTGAGTCTGAACAAGGTTACCTCACCATTTTCTACACTTTCCCCTTCAGAAAATGTGTCCTTTGCAATAATACATACACATTCAATAGAAAAAGATCTACATCATTAACCATACAGAATCTGTTCCTTTAGATCAATGATCATTTCTAAAGTCTATATTTTCTGATATGTTTTCTCTTGGAATACTATCCAAGGAAACAAGAGAAATCAGATTCTACTTCTGATCATCATTTAATGTCAAATTTTCTGTCAAGGGTTACTTTGAATTGTCTTTTTGGTAAAAAGAAAAATTAGTGATAAAAATATTTAATATGTAGCAACTATAATGTTTTTTTAATAGCAACTGTAAAAAGTGTTCTATACTGTTTTTTTAATTTAAGGGATATGGTTAGGCTATACAACCAATGTTCTCTCTAAAAAATGGTTGTGTGTTTAAAAATTTGTCTGTGGACACATGAATCATATTCAGTCAGTAAACAGCTGTTACTTGAACAAAAGACCAAACACATTCATAATTGATACCTGGTACAATACCCCCACCATACACATGCAAGGTGATCATAATGTATCTTTTAAAAAGATTTCCATAAAGGAAGACACATATAAACCAGCTCTAGGCAGTGAAAGTAAAAGTGTTAGTTGCTCAGTTGCAACACCAGCCTGCAGGTGTTGCACTGCAGCCTGCCTGGCTCCTCTGTCCATGGAATTCTCCAGGCACGAATACTGGAGTGGGTAGCCATTCCCTGTTCCAGGGGATCTTCCTGACCGAGGGATCGAACCCAGGTCTCCTGTATTGCAGGCAGATTCTCTACCATCTCAGCCACCAGGGAAGCCCCAATAAAACATACCTGCAAAGCACAAATGCACAACAACAACAAAAAGTTTTGACTGAAGTTAACATACTTATGTATACCCCTGTGTAAATACCTCACTTTTTAGTTTTAATTCTGAGTTAGGGCTTCCCTGGTAGCTCAGCTTGTAAAGAATCCGCCTGAAATGCAGAAGACCTGGGTTCGATACCTGGGTTGGGAAGATCCCCTGGAGGAGGCCATGGCAACCCACTCCAGTATTCTTGCCTGGAGAACCCCCATGGACAGAGGAGTCTGGCACGTTGCAAAGAGACAGACATGACTGAGCGACTAAGCACAGCACAGCACAGATAAGAATCAGTAAATCCCCATTAACAGAGGAGCCTGGTGGGTTATAGTCTATGGGGTTGCAAAGAGTCACACATGACTGAGAGACTAAGCATGTGAAATAAAGGGTTAACATACAAAACATACAAATAACTCACACACCTCACCATCCAGAAAAACACACCTATTTTAAAAATGGGCAGAGGTCCTGAACAGATGTTTTTCCAAAGAAGACGTCCAGATGGATGTCAAGCACAAGAAAAGATGTTCAACATCCCTAATCATCATGGAAATGCAATTCAAAACCACAATGACTTATCACCTCACATTTGTCAGAATGACTATTACCCAAAAGACAACAAATAGCAAGTGTTGGAGAGGATGTGGAGAAAAGGGACTCCTTGTGCACTGTAGGTGCAAATTTAAATTGGTACAGCCACTATGGAAAACAGTATGGAGATTCCTTAAAAAACTAAAAACAGGACTACCACACAACCCAGCAAGTTCACTTCTGGGAATTTTTCTGAGGAAAACAAAAGCACTAATTTAAAAAGACATATGCACCACTGTGTTCACTGCCTCAGTAGTAATAGCCAAGGTATGAAAGCAATCTAAGCATCCATCAATAGGTGAATGGATAAAGATGTATATGTACAGAATGGAGTATTATTCAGTCATAAAAAAGAATAAAATCTTGCCATTTCTCATGACATGAATGGCTGTAGAGGGTATTATGCTAAGTGAAATAAGTCAGATAGAGAAAGGTAAATATTGTATGATTTCACTTATAAGTGGAACCTAAAAAAACAAACCAAAAAAAGAGCAAATATAACAAAACAGAAGTAGACATATCTACAGAGAACAAACTGGTGGTTGCCAAAGAGGAGGTAGGTTACGGGATGAATGCAATAGGTGTGGGAGACTAAGAGGTATAAACTTCCAGTTATAAAATAAGTAAGTCACAAGGACCTAATGTACACCATAGGGAATACAGTCAGTAATATTATAATAACTTTATATGGTGATAGTAACTGGACTTATTATGACCACTTTGTATAAAAATACTGGATCACTACAATATATACCTGAAATGAATATAATATTAAGTAAAAAAAAAAAAAAAGAATAACTATTAGAACATACTGGGAAGCCACCAAAAGCAAGCAAAAAGCCTGAGCTTACTTTGGAAAGATACTGGCAATAAAGAGTAAAAATTCTGAGTTTGTGGCTTTTTGCCTAAGGGTGCTCCCAATACCCCGTCTACTCCAGTAACAGAAATATCAGTCTTACTGCCTACAGGAAAGAGTCAGGGTTGATGGAATGGCTGGAAATTTAGAGGAGTAATCCTTGAAGGAAGAGACCTTCACAAAGGCTAAAATACACAATTTGAGTACACAATGTTAAGTATCCCAGGCCAACAAGTAAGCCTGAGGAGCCAGCCAAACAGTAAGTACACATGAGAGAGGAGTTATAAAAGAAAAAAATTAAGGGAGCTTTAGGATGTGATTCCTTCACTGAGGTATTTAGTTAAATTATATCATTTAACAAGACTGCCTCCTTAGTGGTAGAATTATTGGCTACATTATCAATGTTACTGCAATCACAGAATCTACTACAAAAAGTGGAAGTATCAATAAGGTGTTCTCTTGGACCAAATCTCAAGCTTTTCAAAAGAAAAAAATCATCCTAATCTTTCAAGATCATCAGACACACAGCAGCACTTTTGGAGCACCAGGTAAGGTTTCTAAATACAGCATCTCAATTAAAAATCACCAGAAAAAATTTTATCAAGCTATCTAAAAATAACTGTAATAATTTCAACTGGTAACATTTCTTTAGATGAGAGTGCAGCTTCTAAGGTGTAGGCTGACACTGATTTAAACAAAGAAGGAAGGCATTTTAGTAAAAGCAAGTGAGATCTTTGATTGACAGTTCTTAGAAGAAGGTTAAAAATTCAAAAGGAGTGACTGCATGTGGCTCAGAACCTAAAAGCCTTTTTCTCCTCCCAACAGAAGAACAGTCTCAAGTAATAACTAGTTGCCATGGAGATAAGAAACTAGAGAGATCAGAGAACTCAATTTGCAGTTAAATAGGCTGGAAACAAACGTTACTACTTGGTGAAGGGAAACGATTAAAAATATACATGACTGCCAGAGGGAATCTTTTTCACCTAGCATTTCCCAAGCTCATTAATGAACAAGAAGTCTAAAAAACCAAATGAAAACCCAAAGTGTCTTGGATTGAACCCTTTAAATAAACGTAATTCAGGATTTCAAACATTATCACAAATCCTTCCTATTCTGTATGACTTTGATTCTTTTCAATGGTACTTGTTAGTAAATACTGGAATGAGGCTAAAATTGTGTTCAAGGACAAGCTACTATAACTGAGGGGACTGGAAATTCAATAGGGGAAAAAGCACGACAAATGGAAAGGTAACCAGATTAAGAAACAGATTCAAGTGGTAAAAATCAGGATTTTGAAAAATCTTTTCACAACCACTGAATACCTTTGTGAGTGCTGTAAAGAGCTGCAAACGTCACCGTGAAGAAAGTCGTGGAGTATTTCCCAGCATTAATTAAATGAGGAAAGGCTCTTTTTGTGTCTCGGTATCGGCGCAGGCACTGGATAAAGCGAAGCCAAGCAGGAATGCACTGAACAACAGCCCGCACACCATATGAATATTTGTGGCAAATTTCTGGTTCTGTGAAGATTTCAAAGAAGAAAAGATTATAATAATAAAAAAAAAAAACTTGTTCACATCATTTAGTCATATACTGTAACCATTAGGAAGTCTTTAAGAGCAAGGAACCTGCTTTTCAGAATCATTTTCTTCTTTGCAACTATTATATTAAACTTTTTAGCGATCAGTAAGCTGAAGAGGGAAGGTGAAACACACGGTGGGAACTAATAAAAATCTGCCCACTCAGATTTACAGTTTTGTAATCTATGCCTTTGTGTGCGTGCTCAGTCGTGTCCAACTCTTTCTGACCACAGACTGTAGCCTGGCCAGCTCCTCTGTCCATGGGATTGTCCAGGCAAGAATATTGGAGTGGGTCGCCGTTTCCTTCTCCAGAGGAGCTTCCCAGCCCAGGGGCTGAACCCAGGTCTCCTGCATTGGCAGGCAGATTGTTTACTGTTGGAGCCATCTGGGAAGGCCCCTTTGTAATCAGCTTTGTATAGTTTTACTACACTCCTTCTCTGGAGGAGTGTAGTAAAACTGTAAGACAATTAGAAGTTGAGTACACTAATCAAAGAGGAAAAAAATTAGTGAGCTCTGTAATCTGAAACATCTGAAAACCCTACAAATATCACTGTTGATGACAGTCAGTTCTATGAACTCCAAACCCCTACAACATACCCACTATAGGGTGTTCACACTTATTCTTTGAAACAAACAAAACAGACAACAACAGCAACAATAACAAAAAAACAAAAGGCAGAGTTTACATTTTTAAAATGAGAAGAACAGAGTCGGTAAATCAATTTTCTTCCAATTCTGGAAATGTATCATAGTGGCTCAGCATACAACAGAGCTGTGATTTGCTGGAAGTTAATGAAAATCTGTGTTGGCACTGGCATCACTGACTTTTACTAGTCAGTTGTTACATATCTGTCTAAATTTGGTCTTTATCATTAAGGCAAAATTCCCCAATAACTAGAATACCTGGCATAAGCTACAGTAAGAGTGACAAAAAAGAGCCAAAAGAAAAACAAGGTCTCCAATAAGAACTAAAAAACAAAACAATCTCTAATGTCTTGCTCAAAGCACTTCATCTAATTTCTAAATAATAATTATTTTTGATCACTGTAAAGCAATACTGTGATGGCAACTGTTGACAATAGAGCATCTGTGATATAATTACCAATGTACTAGAAGTTTTTTAGTTTTAGAATTCTTTAAATGTAAGTTGTAAATCTCCTGGCAAATGAGTGGCTAAAATTATAATATATAATTTAAGAGCCAACTTATATCAGATAAAGATATTGCTAAACAGTGCCAAGTACATTTAATTAAGTTTGTAATATTATTGGATGAGCTTAAATTTCTCAGTTATCATTCCCAATATTTCTTGGTTTACACTGGCAGTTCAGTAGTGTGGATGCACATTCATAACCTACCTTGTGAGTCTTTTGGCAACAGGCCCTCACTGTCCTCCCATTTGAGCTCAAAGCTGTAGAAGCAGATCATATATTCCAGGTCCATCAGTATCACTGACAGGCTGTTCAGCTGATCGGCCAGCCAGAAATCAGCAAAGCCTACCTTATGGAAGGGGGCTGTAAATACTCGAAACTAGGAGAAAGAAAAAAATCAGAAAACACAGAAACAAGAAAATTCATATTAAATTTATCTAATTTGTGTCTGACTCTGCAGCATGATTTAATTGACAAAATGGAAACCAATGAACCAATCACAAACACAGGGACCTGGCAACAACAGTTAGGTTCAAAATTAGTAATGAAAAGAATGAGTTGAATAGATCACTAAGAAAGAAATTAAAAGGGTGGGGCGGGGGGAAGGCAGGAAAAGCAAGAGTCAAAAAACAGAAAGCAGAGAGGTGGGAAGAGCCGAAGTTGAAAGCAGAGAGAACGGCAGAAATGCACTGAGAGGACATTTACCATTAAGGTCTAAGATAAATTTGCTGGAGACCCATGTGCTTTGATTATTTCTGGAATATTCTCCCATCTTAGCTAACTGAATACAAAGCTCTTCTTTGCCTACAAAAGGTAAGAAGGGAAGGACAGTACTTCGGCTGAAGTATGTCTCATTCCCTAACCAATGTCACTTTCATTTAATTTCATTTCACTAGCGCCATGGCAATGATCATATCTGTCTTGAAATTATGTCACAAAAATCAGCCCACACCCCACTATTATGAAAACAATGATAAATAAATTCAGGTTATATGTCTTGAACACTAATCCATGCTGCATATTTTTCTCATGATGCATTTCTTATAATCCTTTAACTATAACAAATTCTATGTGCTAGGTGTTATTCATATCCCCAATTTTACAGAAGATAATGCCTTCTAACCCTATTTTCCGGAAGCCTGTTTACCACTGCAAAGGAAAATCCTGGCATCGCAGAGGGAGGAGTTAGATACTTATCACCAGAAAGAGGCTCAAACTGTACCAGCTTGCCTTGAAAGGCCTTGAGTGAAGTGAAGATGGGAGGAAGGCAGCTTTCCTTCTTACCCTGTTAGACCCTTTCTATCTCACAAAGGTGAAATGAACTCCTAAAACAAGGAATTCTAAGCAACTGTTTTGAGAAAATGAGTCTACAGCTCCCCTGCCATAGAAGTATTTACTAGACATATCCAGCCTGGGAGACTATGGCCCTCTTCTCTCAGACTTGGCTGGTTCTTTCTATCCTTTCTCTAAATAATTTGTTTGATTATTTCAGTGAAACAATAAACAGTTTTGTTACAAATCAATCCTGGGTGACAGCTATCCTGGAGCTTTAAAAATTAGAGCAGGGGTCTGCAGGACACAATATAGGCTTTAAAACATAACTTTCTGGAGCTGACATATTTTGAGTCCATGGTTCAATCTTTTCATCACTTGCTTACTCTTTCAGTAAGCCAGAAAAGATATTATCATCTGCAACCATAAGCTCCAGATACAGCAAACTTTTTTTTTTTTTTTTGCAGGGTAGGGTCAGATAGGAGGTGTTAGGGATTGAGACGTTAATCACTTATGCACAGAGGTTCTGGCACCAGTTTGTATAATATTTTAAGAAACTCTAGGTATAGAATGGATTTAAAGGATTCCAAGAGAGAGAAACAGGAGAACAAGTTATGACCTGACACCAAAGGATCAGGAAGTCTAACTCAGTCTCTCTAGTCATGGACTTTCGTGAAACTTCGTGGACTTTTGTGAAACTGGTAGCCTAGAGCAAATTTCTCATTTCTCACTGACATGAGACAGACTACCACTACTGTCACAACCCGCCAAACCTAGCCTTATAACCTGGCTATTAGAGAAAACCTCTGTAAGAGCAGAAGAGTAGGAGAGTGTATTAAATAAGAAAGAAACAGAGGGATGGACTGGAAAAGAGTAAAATAAAACAGAAACTGAGAGGAAGGGAAAATTTACAGAAGGGAGAAGATGAAAAAATAAAGGAGGGAGTGGTTTTGTATAAGAGAACCAATGAACTTAATCGTAGTCATTCAGGCATTTAACAAAGATTCATTAAGTATTTATTATGAATTATTTATTTATTATTATTTATTATTTATTTATTCATTAAGTATTTATTATGTCAGGCATTGTGAAGGTACTGAATAAATAAAACATGGCCTGTACCACCCACAATCCCTTTGGGCAAATAAACACCAAAAGAAATACTGACAGCACCATGTAGTAACTGCTATTACAGACAGGCAAACGAAATACCCCAGAAATATTTAAAAAGAAGTGAGCAAGTAGTTTGGTCAGAAGTGTAGTGAGCAGAGATGAAGATAAAAATAAATAGAACATACTTAATTCCCTGATAAGTCAGGCCTTAAACATGGTCAAATTCATCTTAGATTTACCCAAATTCCCCCTTTTAAGTGAGAATTCTCCTTCCTTTCTTATTTTGGCTAAGGTCTTTCAACTTCTACTTTGCTTTGATTTTAATTAAAATAACTGAGAAACTGTATTAAGAAAGCTAGAAAAAATCTGGATATCTGATGTTTACCCACATACACAAAAAGGCCACTAATTAGTTACTACAAAGAATATATGTTAACATCATCTTCAAATTAATGTAGACAAATAGTTAAGGAGATAAAGTCTTAATTTCTACTTAATAAGATTCCATTAGTTGATCCAACAATCAAAGTTAAACATCTTACATAAAATGACTACCAGGTCTGTTAAATGGTAGTGTTTAAAAACACAGGTTATGGAGCCAGAATGCCTGAGCTTACATCCCATCTCCATTACATCCTGGCTGCATGACCTTATTTACGTTCTTTGAACTTTAGGTTTCCTCATTATAAAATGTGGCTTAGTAGTAGTTCCAATCTCATGGTTTATTAAAAAGAATAAAATAATTGATGAGGAGGGCATGGCAACCCACTCCAGTATTCCTGCCTGGAGAATCCCATGGACAGAGGAACCTGACAGGCTCTATAGTCCATGGGGTCACAAAGAGTCAGACACAACTGAGCAGCTAACACACACAATATAATTGATACACATAAAAATGCCAAGACAATGCATTATTAAATGAGAACATTTCTGTATTTATACCAGAGATATGTGTAAAAATTTTATTATACAACTAAAGAAAATATTAGAAAAACCAATTCCAAAATAATATAGGAAAATACTCTAAAAACTTTATGCAGCCTTCTATAAGTTGATATTTTTGTTTGGAAAATCTGAGGCATTTTTTTATGTTTCCTAATTGGATGACAGAGGGCAAATACAGATCTGGATAGAGGATAAATGAACTGATGAATGCAAAGAAACTGTATTAATTTGACATACAATACTAATATCAAAACTCAAGAACTTTTTTATAGCATCTATTGGGGAGAGGAATAACATATCAATTCAAATTAAAATATGAATATAAATGGTGCCCAGTGCCTACCACTATGGGCCAGGTGACATGTTCTTTTTCCACGAAAAATTGAAGAAATAGAAAGGGAAATGTAGTTTACTTTAGGATGAAGCTTTCAAAACAGCTGTTATCAGGGAAATTTAACTACAGTAGAAACATTCTTGTTAATTCACTAGAAATAAATCTAAGGGCAAATTTTCTCAGTGAGATTTGAATTAAAAATAAGTCAATAGGTCAATTAATATTAAAATAATCTATAAATAATATTTTTTACTATTTACAATTATTACAAATACAACAAACAACAATGCTTCTTTCTGCATGTCACTGCTTCTGACAGTATATTTTACTATTCTCTTATTTCTTCTAATATTACTGCCAACCTATTCCATCAACAAGTTCATTTATTAACACACAACAGATGCACAGATAAATATCTACTCAATGGGGAATCATTCTGCTAATAAGAATAACTGGTCATGCATGAATCATAGCAGCTTCCTATTTACACAAAGAAGGATGCACTGGGGAAATGCTCACTTAGCACATAATGTACAAAACTATACTATTTTGTTATTGTAATGATGCAATCATATTAACACCTGAATTTTCTAAGTCTTCCAAATCTCATCTGAGATAACTTTATAGAGATTTTGTAATAATTTAGGAAGGAAAAATAGGTGTTTATAATTTTGAAGTTATTTCCTTGTAACCAGAAGAATATTACATTTTTATGAAAATAACACAAAATTCAGAAATAAAATGACAACCTCAAAATAACAAAGGTAATGTAATATTGTTGTAGTAACTGGAAATGATTTATTTTTAGTACAAATTTCAAAAGAGAAAAAAAAATGGCCCAATTTTTGTCTTAAAAAAAAATTCTCTAAAAAGCATGTTTTCCTAGACGATGACAAAACACATTAAAGGGGATGATGATATGACTTATTATACACCTCAACAGCTAAGTCCCACACTCAGAATACAAACTTAAAATTAGGCCCAGTGGTGCTAATATTTAAAGGGAATAATTTGCTATTTAGTTATTTATATTCAATAAAGTTTGTGGAAAAGAGGGAGACTCTTAATTTGTGATATACAAATAAATGAACAATCAACTGGGGAGAAGAAAAATCAAGATCTGGGCCATTTTCTTTTCCATATTGCTATAAATACTTACTTATATTGGAACATAGGTTGCTTTTAATTTGTTTAGTGCTTACTATGTTTTTTTAAGAGAAAGGTCATATTTTATATCTTTAGATTTAAAAAATTTAGTTAATGCTATATGCAAAGAGTATATTGCTAAGCACAACAACAAAAATTCTGCTAACCCTAAGGGGCATACAAAAGGAAAAAGAAATAAAAATTATAGTTTTCAAGGCAGTATTACAAGGTTAAAAAAAAGTGAGACAGTAACTGGGAACTTTGAAAGTTTGTGGAAACTGGTCAATTACTAATTTTCACTCTACTATTAGCTGTATTTTATAATCTATGAAATAATTATATTAAAACATTCTCAACTGATTTTCAAAACAGAGATGGTTAAATTTGAGAGTAAGCAGGAGTTCCTTTCCAGGGCAATCTTTACAATATCCCTAAATGTATAATATATCTACCATTTTTGCAGGAAATTTCATATCCTAATGCTAAGACTGCTTGATTTTGAGATTAAGAAATAGGTAAAATGGAATTTAAACAGTTAATTTCTCAAACTAAACTTAGAGATCTAACAAGATAATCCTACTGCTTTTAGAGACCCAATACTCCACAAATAAAAATATTTGACTACTTATGGTAATTTAACAGGTATATAATAGTTTAAGCACCTTAAAAAAAGGAAACAAAGTTCTGTATGTTATCACAGTTGATTAAATAATCTGTATAGTAATTATGAATTATTATCACTTTCCAAAATCACTAATATCTCGACAGTACTCCATTATGGAGGGAAAAAAAATGCATGAGTGCTTTTCTTGGGGCCACTGTATTGCACAACATCAAGTGTACCAGTTACACTGTGTTCTTTGCTCCTGGAGCTGGGCTACCACTCATTTAAACTACAATGTGAACATGTCTTCTAAAGTTGGGCAATACAGGAGTTTTGTTTTCATTCTGGAGAAAGCCAATGATCAATATATCACTCTACAAATGATACAAAATTTCTAGACTTACCAGCAGTTTAAGCAGCCAAAACCGGGATTTATAATAGAAAGTTTTGGTGGGGTTGATGAGAAAGAAAACCATAAATCCATAAAGGGCAAGTGGGTACACATATGTGGGGATGACACTAATTGGAGCAAAGAAGCATGCCAGAAGGCTCAGGCACCACAATATCCCAAGGAATCCAGCAATCTGATAAAGGATGGGAAAGACAAAAACAACGAAAATTATTTTTATTTTTACCATTACAGAGAAAATCTTTAATAAAACAAAGATAAGAAAAATGGTTTAATTATTATCAACAATCCCCTTCAAAAAGAAAATAGAGTTTACTATTATTATATCTGGTTTGATTACCTCAAAGAGATGCTGATGAGACAAATTGCTTCTTGGATTAAGTTCAAAGATGAGCACATGATTTACTCCAGCCTGTCTCCAACCATACGTGTTGATGCCCAGTAGAAAAAGGAATTCAATCAGAAGAAAGCCACCCCGATAGATTCTTATCAAGGGCCATATATTTCTACCTGTTTCAAGTTTAAATATAGCTGAAAGAATATCAATTAACTGGTTAGTCAGGAAATCTGCAACATGTCCTTTAACTGTCTTTTCTCTTCTCAATGACATAGCCCTGGCAGAGGAATTTTTAATATTCAAAATGTGATCCTAGGTTATTTCAAGAGCCTGATAAATTTGCTTAAAGGTTCTTCTCTTCATTTTACTCTGCAAAATTCTACTAGAATAATTTTCCGGAAAATTTGACTTTCAGCCTTAGAACCATCAGCTCAGCCGAGAATTTCTGGCATGACAAAACTTCTTTGGCTTTGGTTTGGCCATCATTGAGCTGGATATAGTAATATCTACCTAAGAGTTACTATGAAAATTATAAGAAACAGTATACAATAAAGCAATGTGAAAGATGAAATATCATATAAATGACAACAATATTTATAGAATGTTTATTTACTACATCCTAAGCATTGTACCTTTACATATAACAATTTATCTAATCTTCACAATGGCTCTGTGAGTTATAAACTATTATCTCCATTTGACTGACAAGGAAACTACAGCACAGAGAAGTTAAATAATTTGCTCAGGGTTACCAAGCTAGTATACGGCAGTGCCAGGATTTTAACTCAGTTTTGCTCCAAAGCCCAAACTCTTAAATTACTACATTCAACTGTCCATATGCCCATACAAATGTTCAGTATCACTACTATCCTATAGCTCTCCAATAATTATAATGTTCAAACATGTGAGCCTCACGATTCAAGTTCTTCACAATCTGATCTCCAACTCACTTCTCCCAAACTTATCCCATAATGCCCCTAAATTAATTCTTATCACCTGATAAATTTTATTTTGTTTGAACAAATTCACTTTTCATATCTACTTAAGTTGTTCCCTGTACTTAAAACGGCCTTGTTCCTTCTTTTGACCAATTCTATTTCTACATTATTTAAAAGTCAGATTCTCATCTGTTCATAAATTGACTGAATCAATATGTTTCACTTTGAGCCTATGTGCCAAAAATTTCAATTTGGCAACCAATTTCTCAATTTTACAAATAACTATAAAATTTACTCTTAGTACTCACTTGAAATTTTATACTTGGAGTCAAATATTATAGGCCAGATTTCAAATCCTAAATTTACTAGGGCATATTTAATTTTTCTAACTCTCAGTTTCCTTGTTGGTCAATGGGGGAGAATATCTATTCTCATCAGTTTGTAAAGAAGATTAAATCTGGACAACATAAATGGCTAAAACAATGTTTGGCCCATTATGAATATTCAGTATGTATCAGTTTCTTTTTCCTTTTACGCGATGAAAATTCATGTTTTCATTAATTTGACAAATGTTTATGGGGTGCCCATTATGTATGACACAATTCTAAAACCTGGAGATTCAATAACGAGCAACAGACAAAATAACTGTCTTCAGGAAAGTTCTATTCTATGTAATATCAGATAAGAATTTTGAAGAAAAAGGTAAAGGGATAGACTGTTAGGTGTATTTTAGGTAGGGTGGTTGGAAGAAGATATTTGCAGGAATCTTAAGGAAACAAAGATTGGGTTGTGTGAAGGAAATAGAGACTGACTCATGTGAAGGAAATAAAGACTAACTTGTGTAAGTATTTGGAGGAACGGAGGCTCCAAGTAGAGGAAAGGACAAAGAACCCTAAGATATGTATAAGCCTCGTGTAGCCCAGGAACAGGAAGAAGACCAGGGCCACTGTGACTGGAATGAATGAGAGGTAAAGTGGCAAAAAGTTACCTAAAGGCATATGAGGTAGGATTTGCTGTACTTTGTCAAGATTTAAGCTTTTACTCAGATGTATGAAGCCAATCTAAGGTTTTGCATATAAGTGATACAACCAGACTAATAATTTTAAAGGGGCTACTCTGTCATGTGAAGAACAGATTGCAAAGGAATAAGTATGCTAACAAGAAGATTAGTTAGGTGGTTAAAAAAATGTTTTTAATGTGTATATAGTTTTATATACTGATTCCCACAAGAACACATAAGAACACATATACATTACAATATTCAGGAAACAAAAATAAGTACAAATCCCAAAGAATATACAGTTAAACTATCAGAATTAATAAATGCAGCAATATTGCAGTCTACGAGATCAACACACAAAATTCAGTTGCCCTTACATACACCAGCAAAGAACAATCAAATGAAATTAAGAAAATAATTTCAATTACAAGAGCAAACAAAAGAATAAAACATCAAGGAATAAATCTAACCAAGGAGGTGAAAGACTTGGACACTGAAAACTACAAAACACTGCTGAAAGAAATCCCATATTCATGGACTGGAAGATGCAATACTGTTCAAATGGCAATGTTACTCAAGCTACTTTACAGATTCAATACAATCTGTATCAAAATTCTAATGGCTCTTTTTTTCTTTTGGTACTCAAATTCATATGGAATTATAAGAGGTCCCCAGATAACAGCCATAACAATACTGAATAAAAATGGTGGAGGACTCACAATTCACAATTTCAAATTTTACTCCCAAATAGTACTGGTGTAAACACAGACATACAGACAAATGAAATACAGTGAGAGCTCAGAAAAAAAATTTATACATCTATGGTTGACTGATTTTCAACAAGAAAGCCAAGACTATTCAATGAAAAAGAATATTCCACTCCAGTACTCTTGCCTGGAAATCCCATGGACAGAGGAGCCTGGTGGGCTGCCGTTCATAGGGTCGCGAAGAGTCGGACATGATTGAGCAACTTCACTTTCACTTCAACAAATAGTACAGTCACAATTGGTTATTCACCAACTGGTTATTCACATGCAAAAGAATGAAGTTGACCCCATTTTTCATAGCATGTACAAAAATTAGTTCAAAGTGGATGAATGAGCTTAGAAGAAAATATATGGGTAAACTTGTAGAACTTTGGTTGGATTCACCAATGGCTTCTTAGATATGACATCAAAAGCATGAGTAACACAACATCAAAAACAGATAAACTGGACTTCATCAAAATTAAAAAATTTGTATATCAAAGGACATTATCAAGAAAAGAAAAAGATAATCTAAAAAATGGGAGAAAGTACTTGCAAATTATGTATCTGATAAGGGTCTAGTATCCAGAATATATAAAGAACTCTAGCAAATTAGCAATAAGAAGACAACTCAATTAAAAAATGGACAAAGGACTTGGACAGATATTTTTCCAAAGAAAATATACAAACAGCCAATAAGCAAATGAAAAGATGTTCAATATGATTAGTCACTGAAAGTGAAAGAAACAGTTAGCTGCTCAGTTGTGTCTGACTCTTTATGACCCCATGGACTGTAGCCTACCACGCTCCTCTGTCCATGGACTCCTCCAGGCAAGAATACTGGAGTGGTAGCCACTTCCTTCTCCAGGGGCTCTTTCTGACTCAGGGAATCAAACTTGGGTCTCCTGCATTGCAGTCAGACTCTTTACTGTCTGAGCCACCAAAATGACTTGAACAGACATTTTTCCAAAGAAAATACATAAACAGCCAAAAACACATGAAAAGATGCTTAATATCATTAGTCATTAGAAAAATGCAAATCAAAACCATATAAGTATACTACTTCAAACCCTCTAGGATGGCTATAATTAAAAAACAAAAATAAAACAAAACAGGAAATTCCCAAGTACTGATGAGAATGTGGAGAAAACAGAATCCTCATAAATCACTGCTGGAAACAGAAAATGGTGGAGCCTCTGTAGAAAATAATTTGGTGGCACCTCAGAAGGTTAAAAAGCATTATCATATAATTAAGCAATTCCACTCCTAGATATATATTCAAAAAATTTAAAACTGGTACCCAAACAAATCCATGTATACACGTGTTCAAAGCAGCAAAATTCACATTAGCCAAAAGGGAGAAACAACCCAGAATAGCATATACTAAATTCAGTTTTGGTAGATACTGCCAAGCAGTTCTCCAAAATACTATACCCATTTACATTCACTCACTTTAATATCTTCATGGTATTCCATTGTATAGAAATAATGTCATATATATTTTTTTAAACAGTTCCTGATAGACATCTGAGACATTCTTAGAATTTTGCTGTTATAAACAAAATGGCAATGAATACCCTCCTTTCATACACGTCTTTGCACTCAGGTACAAGTATGTTTATAAGATAAACTTATAGGAATAATATGTTTAATCAAACTGATTGTATTATAAATTTTTTATATATACTGCCAAATTTCTAAAGAGACTGCAACAATTAATACTCTTACCACTAGTATGAAAGTGCTTGCTATTTCACACTCATACGCACTTAAAAAAATTTTTTTTATTGGAGCATAGTTGACATAAAACATTGTGTTACTTTCTGCTATACAGCAAAGCGAATCAGTCATACATATATTCATTCTTTTTTAGATTCTTTTCTCATATAGGTTACTAGAGAGTACTGAATAGTTCCTTGTGCTATACAGTAGGTCTTTATTAGTTATCTATTTTATATAATAGTAGTGTGTATATGTCAATCTCAATTTTCCAATTTATCCTTCTCTCCCATCCCCCCCAGTAACCATAAGATTTTTACATGTATAACTTTTTCTGTTTCATAAATAATTTTGTTTATACAATTTTTTTAGATTCCACATGTAAGTGGTATCATATGATATTTGTCCTTCTTTGTCTGACTTACTTCACTCAGTATGACAATCTCTAGGTCCATCCCTATTGCTGCAAATGGCATTATTTCATTCTTTTTTATGGCTGAGTAATATTGAAAAGCAGAGACATTACTTTGCCAACAAAGGTCCATCTAGTCAAGGCTATGGTTTTTCCAGTAGTCAGGAATGGATATGAGACTTGGACTGTGAAGAAAGCTGAGCGCTGAAGAACTGATGCTTTTGAACTGTGGTGTTGGAGAAGACTCTTGAGAGTCCCTTGGACTGCAAGGAGATCCAACCAGTCCATTCTGAAGGAGATCAGCCCTGTCTGTTCTTTGGAAGGAATGATGCTAAAGCTGAAACTCCAGTACTTTGGCCACCTCATGCAAAGAGTTGATTCATTGGAAAAGACTCTGATGCTGGGAGGGATTGGGGGCAGGAGGAAAAGGGGACAACAGAGGATGAGATGGCTGGATGGCATCACGGACTTGATGGACTTGAGTCTGAGTGAACTCCGGGAGTTGGTGATGGACAGGGAGGCCAGGCATGTTGCGATTCATGGGGTCACAAAGAGTCGGACACAACTGAGCGACTGAACTGAACTGAACTGAATATTCCATTGTATATATGTACCACATCTTCTTTACCTATTCCTCTTGTCAATGAACATTTAGGCTGCTTCCATGTCTTGGCTATTGTAAATAGTGCTGCAACGAACACTGAGGTACATGTACCTTTTTGAATTATGGTTTTCTCCAGGTTTATGCCCAGGAGTGGGACTGCTAGGTCATATGGTAGCTCTATTTTTAGTTTTTAAGCAACTTCCATACTGTTCTCCATAGTGGTTTACCAATTTACATTCCCACCAACAGTGTAGAAGGTTTCCCTCATGTACTTTTAATGGTTAAACTCTTAACTCTGTTCAACCAAAAAGTGAAATGTGACATAGTATTATTATATCAATTAAGTATAGATTACTAGGAAACTACAAGAAAAAAGTTTAAAAAAAATCTGAGCAGGTAACTTTTCATCTTCATAACACTAACTATTTGGAATATGTGAGTTTCAGACAAATTACTAAATATTAGGTCATGTTCCCTTGAGGAACTACAGCAATTATGCACAATATTTTTTTTATGTCAATGTTTGAAAAAAGAATCATGCTTGTACATGCATTACTACTGCTGAGTTTCTCTCTCAGTTCTCAACTCTCTTTTAAGCAACCGCTGGGAGATAAATAAGGATAGACAGCTGGCTTTAACTGTATTTATCTCACAGACACACAAAGATTAAACAAAGAAGGGTTCTGAGGGGAGAGAACATAAATGTACAATACTAAATGCATAAAGCACACATTAGAAAACAAGTCAGACTGTCTCACAAGAACACAGGCTACGTATATGAAAGAAAACAAATCCCCAACGTGTCCCTGAATTTAAGAAAACGTTTCAATTCATTCACATAAGAAGAATAAGTTTATTTATCTATTCTTATGTCTTATTTAATGATGGTAATAATGGTAACACCATGCTCATCTTGGAAAGGAAAGAAAAAATTTCACACACAGATGAGTAAGCTTTTTCCTGTAGAAAGAACAACTTCCATCTCATATGACATATCATATTGATATAGTACTTCATACCTATAAATGCTTTCTTATTCCTCTTAGCTGATGTCTATGAACTGGTTTCAAGGTATCTTTTCATTTGTATCATCTAATACTCTTCTTCGCCTTAGGTGAATTTACCACTTCTCTCCTTTAAAACTTATTCCCTCCTCTTATGCTTCACCCTCTAGAACAGCCAACTAAATCTCTGCTCATCTGTCTCTTTCTGTTGGAATGCCTTTTATTCCATCAATACCCAGGATAAATACCATTTCTTTCATAAAGTCTTCCCTGAAGCTCTCATTTGAAAGTAATCACTTGTTCTCTTGACCTGTTTAGAAAATACTTTCTATTTTGTAGTGTATTATTATTGTTTTAATGTCTCAGTCTCCCTTATGTAACAATAAGCTTCATGAGGGAAGTAATTCTCTTGTTTTTCTTAAGACTCAAGATAGCAAGCCTAATCATAGATATACAAAATTTACTTGTTGAATGAATTCTAATACAACGCTGTAAATTTAAGGTATTAAACTCATTTAACAAGTGAGGAAATTGCTTCAGAGAACTTAAGTGATGTCCTTAAAGCCAATTAACAAATTAATAATTAACAAATAGTTGAGCTGGGACTGCAACCCAGGCAAGGCCTTTTGAAAATAAGTCCGTGTGTTTTCCATAACAGTTAGCTTGATAATCAATCTAGGACTAAGTTCTTTTTTATTGTAGCATTTCCATACAGTCTATGTAAGTAAACTGCATTCATCCCTAAAGATACAGAACTAGATTTAACCAGCATTGGGAAAAAAAAAAAAGCCACAAAAAGACACTGGTAACTATAAGGAGGCAAGAGTGGTTGCATAGAGACAAGTTCAGAAGATTGCTGCAGTATACTGAACAAATGGTTGTTTAGACAAGGATGGTATTGGTGGGGGTGGACAGATTCAGAACTTTTTTGAGGACAGGGTAACAGGATTTGGTGATGGATTGGAGATGAGTATGGGGGAAAAGGTTAAAAGTTTTTGGCTTGAGAAACTGGTGAGAGGTGATGCTATATGGAAGAGAAAGCATATTTAGTCATTAAAAAAATTTGTCCATCTAAGTTTAAGATGATTATTAGACATCTAAGTAGCCAATGAGATATCATTTCAGAGGAAAAAGTATATAAACTTGGGAGTTATGAGCATACAGATGATATTTTAGCCATAGGCCTGAATAAGATCACCTAGCTAGAAAATGCATGTAGAAAGAGAAAGAGTTGAACATTAAACTCAGAGGTACTCCCCAATATTTAGATGCCAAAAGTAAAGAATAAGTAGCAAAAGAGACTGGGAAAAAACTGCCAGTGAAGTTTAATAAGAAAACCAGCAGAGTGTGGTTTCCCAACAAAATCAACTGAAGAAAAGGTTTCAAGGAGTGATCTACAATGTCAAATGCTGTTGAGAGGTAAGTCAAATTCTGCTGGGTGGTTTAGTAAGATTATGCCTTCCTTGTTGTATCATTTCTTGACATTGGGAATGCACTTGTCTCCATCAATTCCTCCTACCTCTTTATAATTTTTAAATTCTATAGAATAGAATATTATATAACCAAGTTTTAAAAAATCATATGCAAAGTAATTATAAATAAGTTCTAGAAATGATGCGAGAGAGTCTCCAGAAAGCAAAGTTAATGAGCTTATTTAGTGCATAAATTTTGTAATATTTATTTACTCTCATCTGTGATCAAGGGAGCTGAGGTTCCTGATAACTGAATCCTGAAAATGATGGAGAATAGTCATAAACTAGCAATGTTTAAAGGGGTAACTATATGCAAAAGGAAAAACGAGCCAAAATAACCAACCAATATCCACTCTCCCATTATTTATACAAATAAAAGACTTAACCCTGACAGATTTCTCCTTCAGTAGCTTTGGCAGTTGGGTGGTAGCTTTGTTAGAGGGACAAAATATGACATAAGCAGATCAGTAAGAATAATTTAAAATTTAAAATAATTCAAAATTTAAACTACTCACCGGCAAGCACAAGAGTAATATTCAATACAATGAATATTCCACAAAATAGGCCAACTCTAAAAGTAGTCCATGCTGGTGCAGGCTGTAGAGAGAGGGAAATGGCATTTTGAGTACAGGGCAAAATACTGAATACATTTAAGCATATAGTATAATAAAATTAGTACTACAGGCCTCAAAGTCCTACAGAGAAAACAGAAATATTTTATGATGGGAATTTTCATAAATCCGAGCTGTAGAATCATCATTATCCAATAATATTAGAACTGAGTTGAGTTGCCTGTTTAATTTATAGAAATACGTGTCACTGCTGCGATTCATGGGGCCGCAAAGAGTCGGACACGACTGAGCGACTGAACTAACTAAATAAAATTAAGATCTAAAACATCAAATTATATAAACACTGAGTTTCCTCATAAAAAAGATTTTAGTGCAATTTCATTTTCATAATGCATATATCTTTAAATTCAGGAAGTCAGTATTACTCAATTAGAGTTCACATATTTGGTACTATATAATTAGGGACAATGGTTTTGGACACGACTGAGCGACTGAACTGACTAAATAAAGAAAATTAAGATCTAAAACATCAAATTATATAAACACTGAGTTTCCTCATAAAAAAGATTTTAGTGCAATTTCATTTTCATAATGCATATATCTTTAAATTCAGGAAGTCAGTATTACTCAATTAGAGTTCACATATTTGGTACTATATAATTAGGGACAATGGTAAAAATAAGAATACTCATTTCCGAGTATTTACAGTATTAAACCAGAGTAACTTCAAGTGAATTTGTAAATATATACCAGAGATTCTCAACTGAATGGCATTTCAGAATATCACTTCATAAGTGAAAGTGAAGTTGCTCAGTTGTGTCAGACTCTTGGTGACCTCATAGACTGTAGCCTACCGGGTTCCACTGTCCATGGGATTTTCCCGGCAGAATACTGGAGTGGGTTGCCATTTCCTTCTCCAGGAGATCTTCCCGACCCAGGGACTGAACCCTGTCTCCCACATTGTAGGCAGATGCTTTACCATCTGAGCCGCCAGGGAAGTCCCATTTTTTGGTGTAAGAAAGCCAATTGCTCTAGCACCATTCGTTGAAAAGATGATCCTCTCTCCAGTGAAGTACCTTTGCATCTTCATTGACAATTGATTGTTCATATATTTATTGGTCTATTTTTGGACTCTTTATTTTATTCCATTAATCTATTTGCCTATCCTGACACTAATAACACACTGTCCTGATTACTGTAGCTTTAGTATTGATACCACGTAGTGTTAATCCTTCAACTTAAGTTGTTTCAAAGTTGTTTTGGCTCTTTGTGGTCCTTTGTAATATCACATAAATTTTTAAATTTGCTTAGTAGTTATTTTTAAAAGGTCTGTTGAGATTTTGAGTTTGTTTGTGATGTATCTATGAATCAACTTAGGAAGAAGTAATATTTTTAAAATACTTGGTTTTCTAATTTCTCTCACATCTGTCTTAATTTTTCTCCATCATGTTTCAGTTTTCAATGTAAAAGTCTTGCACATCTTCTGTCATATTTATCCCTAAATATCTATATATTGATCTTGTAATCATCAACCTTGCTAATGAACTCACTAATTAGTGCATGTAGCTGTTCTATAGATCCACTGGATTTTCTATATACGTCCTCATGTCATCAGCAAAACAAAAAAAACAAAACAAATCCACCAGTTTTACTTCTCTCTTTCTCATCTAACTGTCTTTAATTTCTTTTGCTTACCATACGGCACTAGCCCTAACCTCCAGAACAATGCTAAATAAAACTGCTAAGAATGAATACACTTTTTTGTTCCCAGTTAGGGAGAAAGCATTCAATGTTTCACATTAAGTACATCAGTTTTAGGTTTTCCATAAACACCTTTAACAGGGATGAAGAAGCTCTTTTTATTATTGACTTCCATCCCATTCTGGTCAGAAAACACATGTTCTATGATTTAAATCCTTTTAAATTTATTAAGATTTAGTTTATGACACAAAAGATATCACTTAAAGTGTTTTTTTGGTATAACTGCTATGTAGATATCATTTAACAGATGCTTTTTTATGCATAACTATTCCATTTTGGATGAAAGTATGTAGTAGCCCAGAATATCTTGACCCCCCCCACTTTCATATCATCTAATAAATATCTCATCTTAATTATTTGCTCAGATGAAGTTAGCATGTCAGAATAAACAAGAGCAGTAGTACAGGGTAAGAAGAGAAAGGTCAGAAGACATTACAATTTATTATGAAGTGAAATCTGGCATCGGATTTTTTTAAATGAGAATAACAGTAGTAATAAGTACTCACAAACTTTGGGTGAAACATTTTTTAAAGTAATGAAACCAGTACATTTTATCACCTAACAGACTGTGTGTGTGTGTGTGTGTGTGTGTGTGTGTGTGTGTGTGCGCACATGCTCAGTCAGGTCCAACTCTTTGGAGTCCCATGGACCATAGCCCGACAGGCTCCTCTGTCCATGGAATTTTCCAGGCAAGAATACTGGAGTGGGTTGCCATTTCCTACTTCAGGGGATCTTCCTGACCCAGGGAGTGAACCCTGATCTCTTGCTTCTCCTGCATTGGTAAGTGGATTCTTTACCACTAGCGCCACCTGGGAAGCCCCCTAACAGACTGCGCTGATTATTAAATAGATCACATGAACCAACTGAACAACTGCAAACAAATACTAACCTGAGCAGCTCCCAAAGGGGGAACACGTAAACGCTTCATAGCTTTTTGTCTGTCACCATCTTCAAGTTCATTGGTCACTACAGCCTAAAAGACACATTGTTAAATATGTATGCAGGTTATACTAAACTTGAGTAATGCATCAATAATTCTGAACCATTTATATTAATATATATGGTATTCTGATATACTCTTGGTGAATATATACTGAATAAAGCAAAAGAAAAATCATGAGTAAGAATATATATATTTAAAGCAACTAACAACAAAAGGAGAATAAAAAAGGAATTACTTCATTTAAAATAAGACTTTCAAGTTGTCGAAAACATGTGGTATATAAGTGAGATGACTGTACCTCAGTTTCAGAGATGAGCTGGTTGATTTTCTTGCATGTATAAAATGGGGCTACTTCTACATGAGCCACTCGCCAATCTGCTCCACGAGATGTTTCCAGGATCTTGTCATGCTTTTTAAGGATTTTTCGGAACCCTGTAAAATTCAGATTCTACAGAAAGAAATAAGAAACACTACTATAATTTCCACCACTACAAGAGAAAATGAAAAACAATAAGCACTTTGCACTGACTGAGATGAATGAAGATTGAGCACCAAGGGAAATGGCAATGCTTTTATAAAAGCATTTATTATAAAAAAATAAGACTCTTCTTTCTTATTTCATTTATTCATTTCAAGGTAGTATGCTATTAGTAATACAAAGGAACTCTAGATTATGAATCCTATTATTTTTATTTCTTGTAAATTAATGGAAGTCCTAAATTCAGAACTGTGGTATTAGAGAAGACTCTTGAGAGTCCCTTGGACTGCAAGGAGGTCCAATCAGTCCATTCTAAAGGAGATCAGCCCTGGGATTTCTTTGGAAGGAATGATGCTAAAACTGAAACTCCAGTACTTTGGCCACCTCATGTGAAGAGTTGACTCATTGGAAAAGACTCTGATGTTGGGAGGGATTGGGGGCAGGAGGAAAAGGGGACAACAGAGCATGAGATGGCTGGATGGCATCACCGACTCGATGGACGTGAGTTTGAGTGAACTCTGGGAGTTGGTGATGGACAGTGAGGCCTGGCGTGCTGGGATTCATGGGGTCGCAAAGAGTCAGACACGACTGAGCGACTGAACTGAACTGAAGTGAAATTCAAAAAATCTTCATCTCCATTTTCCTATGTACAACTCTTCAAAATAGCTAATATATATTATTTTGCTTCTTTGATCAAAATAATATATTCATAAAATATTCTGGATATATCATGAACTGCCGGGGGCCAGCGTAAGGAACTCCGCCCATGGCAAAGGTCATGAGGAAGGAGGCTTGGCATACGCAAAGGCGTGATCAAGCCTCAGGAAACCCCCTGTTCCCGAGCATCTAATCCCAAAACCAGAGTCTGTTTTATGCTCTCACCTACACCTCTGACTTTACGGGGGGCTCTCCCCAATAACCATTTCTCTCGGAGGAGGAGTTAACTTGCAGCTCCAAGGCAATAAAAATTCCTGGGCATGACAAGAGTGTTTCAGCTTACAGACTCCTCTGAAGGTTATCTAGCCCGCCTGTATAGGTTCGTCCGGCCACATGTGATTGTTTACAGCCTCCCAACCTGAGAGGCACAAGATGTTTTAGACTTACTAAAGGCAGATTCTTTTGGGGAGTTAGAAATTATTAGTATAGTGGGTTGGTTAGGAATTATATTGGTGAAGGGTTTTTTATTTGTTGTGCCAATAACTGCTGCTAATTCCCTACCCTGGGTGGGACAAGGGTGTCTCAGGTCAAACCTCTCTGCTGGCAAACTAGCTTGTGTGACAGGATTATCCATACTCCTGCCACTACACACAGGATTGTTTACTACCTCTCAACCATAAACAGCACAGAGAGTTTTGGAGTATTTTGAGAGTCTTAATTAGCATAGGGCTTTCCTCATTGTTGAGTCAATGACTGCCGCCAGGCCTCCATATCCTTAGGGACCTAGGAATATATTAATCAATGTATTTGGAATACAGAAAAGGAAATATAGTAGTTTTTAAGGTTAGCAATACTAGACTTTTTGAGTTAATGAATTTTCTCTTTTGTAATAGATCACTGTACTTTGTTATAAATCACTGTGTCCTTGCTATGTAAAGCTGTAACTTTATCACTATCTTAAGACTAAATAGATCTTAAGGGGAACATTGGTGAAAGGATTTTCATTTGTTGGGCTGATGTTTGCTGCTAAATCTCCATATTCCCTGCCCTTATAATGAATATAACTAACATATAGGAGAAATAAGTATTAACCTTTAAGCATATAGGAGAACTAAGTATTAACCTTTAAGATTAATCCTGTTAACCCTGGGTTAAATAAATTCCTTTCTTGATTGTAACTCACTACACCCTCACCCTATAGGAATACAACTTTATTTGGAGGGTGGTGCCTGGTTTAAGAAAAAAAAAAACACCCTTGGAAAAAATAAGTTTTTTGGTTATCAGAAAGAAAGGATCATAAAATGTCAGCAGGTCTCATGGCCAGAAGATGATGTAAAATCCCTAAGACCTTTTTATGTGAAGCACCTGATTTTGATAAAGGTCAGGACTGCTGTCCCCCACATGACTCTGTATTCATCCCTATGTGTAACAAAAGGTATATATAAGCAAACCCAAAAATAAAGAAATCTGATCAGTTTCCAGAAAGACTGATTCCCCCATGTCGCTTCTTTCTTGCTCCCCGTTTCTCTGGCTGAATTCCCATCTGGAGCATGGATGCTATTTTCCACATAAACCAAGTTATTCAGCCTCTTTTTCTCCACTAATTTTCCTACTACACTATCCGTTTCTAATCTCTCTATATATCTGTAATTAAAAATGTATTTTTCCAAGGATGCCAACTCTGTCCCCACCTTCGAATCACCCTGGATCCACCGGGGCTGGACCCTGGCAATGAACTGAATACATTTATTAGTTCTTCGCTTTTTAAAGAACTGGTATAGCTATTCATCTCCCCCCTACTCTGCAAACATGTATGAACAAGCATGGAAAATGGACTATCATCTACGTCTCTTAACTTTTATTTTGTTGTCATACATTCTGTTTGGGGATGGGTATGCAAAGAGCCAGTGGAAAAGAAGTGATCATATTTATAGGGTTTTGCTGATAATGGGTAGGAACTTGTACTTTTCCTCCATTTCAACAACATTATAATACTATACTTTTCTATGTTCTCAAATTCTATTGTTCTTTGATCAACAGACAAAAAAGCACAAAATCGTGGATTTGCAAGTTTCTTTAAAACAGATCTCCCAAATTTCCTCATCATATATCCCCATTAGTAAAAAACAAAAAAACAAACAAACAAAAAAAAACAGAGCAGTCACTCTAAATTAGGTTTGCCATGCTTGCTGGTTTGTTAGTACTTGTTTTTCATACTCCCCTTGGTGAGGATATCCCATGATTTGAAGACTGGTTACAATACATTTTCCTTTCTCCTCATTTGCAAAATAAATGTATTCTTACAGTATAGATAGTCTCAAAGGATAAAAGATAGATAAGAACTTTTATAAACAATTATTTTTCCAGAAGCTTTTTAAAATAATGACCCAAAACAAAAACTTACGGCAAAATTAATAAAAGAAAATTTAGTAAGAGTACTTCCCCATAACAGTAAGCATAATTAATAAAATATGAAATGTTAAAGAAAGCAGAATTATGAAAGGGAAAGATGGAAATAAATACATGCATTAAGGACTTAACATTACTGTAGATATGACACTATAATTACATTTTTTAATTCCAATATTTATCCATGGTAATATTTTTATTATATAATCTTTATGATCTTAACTAGATTAGAAGTAATAGTGACAAGAATAAAATGGAAATACAACAGCACATAAGATCTCTTTAAAGATTTGGGAGATGCTTTTGCCTATTTAAATATTTATTATTGAACAAATAATCTGTTTTTCAATATGTTCTTTACAGATTTAACTATATGAACAAATCTATAAAGAATTACAAATGAATAAATGCCATGCATTTCTATAAGTTAGTATACATAGTAGCTCAACTTTTCAGACAGGGTTTTAAAAATTTCTTTTACAAGTTTTTTTTTTAATAGTCATATTGCAGATAATAAAACTGAAAGGGCTCTTAGTGGCAAGTTGAAAAGTCAGTATCTTTTACATTATTTGTGTTAGTTGCAGGAAAGTTAACTGTCCAGTTGCTTTTGTGGAAACTTTGCTATAGGTGGGGTTATAAATGTTCTTATGTAGCTAGCAGTGATTGGGTAGATATATGTTTCTTACTTCTACTCACTACTTAGAGATGCTTCTAAAAATAGGTAGCAGACTATTACTCTTTGAGTCAAGGGTTACTCATGAATACTGTATAAAAAGATGTGGGAAAAATGATCTTCAAAAACCTAAGCCTTGTTAACATTATTTTATTATCTCTGATATCTGATTTTAAGAATAAATGAAACTCCAGTAAGAATTGAAAGAATAACATGCTAAGAATTTCCCTTTTTGGACTGACACATTAGTATAGCTTAAGGTAATTCTGTTTATTATAATTTCTCAATCATTTAAAGGTCTATCCTCCATGGTAAGAGCTGAAGTACCTGATAGTTCTGCAGCAGGATAAGACTGAGGTAGAACTCGCTGAAGGCCAGTTTAAGGTCTTTAATATTCCTATGTTGGACACGTTCCTCGTGGGACAGGTGGAAGACTGGCTTTCTGCGTTGTCGCAGCGTGGTAACACCAGTGCTTTCTTTCTGCGCATCCAGTGATGATTGAAGCTCATTCTGAAGGGTAGCAAACCTGCGCTGAGCCTCTGCGAGCTTTTCTATAAGGAATAAAACAGAGCTGTCAGATCATCAAAATAAAAAAACTCGTAAAAGTTCTCACTGACTTCTGACTTTTTACTAATTAGTTTCCCTAAAATTTCTAGGGAAAAAATACTGCATTGTAATAGTTAGAAAGAGATAGGAAAAATATGTTTTAGTGTAATAGCCTCCTTTCATTCTAGCCCACTCTTTACCCCCTGCAAAACCTCAAGTGTACTCTTTCTTTATACAGATAAAGATTGATGACACAAATTTAAGAGCTGCTAAGAGTGAGACTTCACAGAGGATGAGATGGCTGGATGCCATCACCGACTCGATGGACACGAGTCTAGGTGAACTCCAGGAGTTGGTGATGGACAGGGTGGCCTGGCGTGCTGCGATTCATGCGGTCGCAAAGAGTCAGACACGACTGAGCGACTGAACTGAACTGAAACTGTTTTCCAGATTACAAAGCAGCTTGTACCATTTTGTAGTCTCACTCTTCAGTTTGGTTCAGTTCAGTCGCTCAGTTGTGTCCGACTCTTTGCGACCCCATGAATCGCAGCACGCCAGGCCCCCTGTCCATCACCAACTCCTGGAGTTTACTCAAACTCACGTCCATCAAGTTGGTGATGCCATCCAGCCATCTCATCCTCTGCCCCATCCATCCCTTCTCCTCCTGCCCCCAATCCCTCCCAGCATCAGAGTCTTTTCCAATGAGTCAACTCTTCACATGAGGTGGCCAAAGTACTGCAGTTTCAGCTTTAGCATCAGTCCTTCCAATGAACACCAAGGACTGATCTCCTTCAGAATGGACTGGTTGGATCTCCTTGCAGTCCAAGGGGGTCAAAAAGTTAAAACATAGAGTTATCTTAAGATCCAGCAATGCCACTCCTAGTATATACCCAGGAAAACTGAAAATAAACATGCACACAAAAACTTGTACATATACACAAACTGGTATTCATAATAATCAAAAAGTGGAAACAACTCAAATGTCCTCTAACTGGTGAATGGTAAGAAAAATTTGGTATATGGATACAATGGAGTATTTGTGCAGCCATAAAGAATGAATTATTGCCATTTGCAGCAACATGAATGAACTGAGAGATTATTATAGCAAGTGAAGTAAGTCAGACAGAAAGGCAGCCAAAACATAATCTAGGAATCAGCAGGTGGAAGTAGGAGTAGCTCCTTTCTCTATTATATGAAATATCAATAACCTCAGATACACAGATTGATACCACCCTTACAGAAGAAAGCAAAAAAGAACTAAAGAGCCTCTTGATGAGTGACTGAACTGAACTGAATTTTTGCTTCCCAACCTGCAACTTGAGTTCTGCCTATTGGTTAGTTCTCAAAGGGAAATTCTTCTTTCACAGGAGCACAACAATGGTTCTAATGAATTGGAAGGTGAGACTTCCATCTGGCCATTTTGGGCTCATGATACCACTGAACCAGAAAGCAAAGGTGTTTACTGGTTAAAGTGTTTCTGACTACCAAGGGGAACAGGTAACACAATAGTAGCAAGGAGGATTGTGTCTGCAACCCAGGATACTCTCTGGAACACATCCTAGGACTTTAATGATCAATAATAAAAGTTACTGAAATCTAAAGCAAAAAAAGACAGAATTACTGAGGATTCAGCCCCTTTAAGAATTAAAGTCTGGGTTATCCCACCCGGTAAAGAAGCCTCACCAGCTAAGATACTGGCTGAGGGCAAAGGAAATATGGAATGGGTAGTGGAAAAAGAAAATCATCAATATCAAATACCACTTCTTGACCTTCTTGTTCTGTCTTTTACATGTCTTGAATAGTCCTCTCTATCTCTTTGTGTTGCATTCTGAGTAACTACTTCAGCTCTATCTTCCAGTTTATAAATTCTCTCTTAAAGTCTACCCAATTCATAGTGTAAGCAATTTTATTATCATTTAAAAATTTCTAGTTGATTATTTTTAAAAGTCAGTTTTGATAGTTTCTACTCTGCTCATGGTTTTGATACACTCTTTTATGTTTATACCCATATTAAGTATATGCTTTATTTTGCATCTGAAAATTTTCATATTCTGTGTATCCTTTCACTGCTAAACTGTATTTCACCGTATGGATATACCACATTTTCTTTAGATATTCATCAGTTTGTGGACATTTGGATTGTTTTTAAGTCTTTTTAGGTCTCCCCTGGTGGCTCAGACAGTAAAGCATCTGCCTACAATGCAGGAGACCCGGGTTCAATTCCTGGGTCAGGAAGATCTCCTGGAGAAGGAAATGGCAACCCACTCCAGTATTTTTGCCTGGAAAATCCCATGGATGGAGGAGCCTGGTAGGCTACAGTCCATGGTGTTACAAAGAGTCAGATATGACTGAGTGACTTCACTTTAAGTCTTTTTACTACATAAATTATGCTGCTGTTAAGATTCACATACAAGTTTTGTGTGGACTATCATCTTCATCTTTGCAAATGTGGGCTCAATCCATGTTTGCTGCATGAAAGAATGGATATGTAGGAAAAAAGTTCTCTCTACGAATTCAAGTTCCTACACAGACATAAGGAAAAATAAAAACTTCAAGAGTTATTTTATTACTTTCTTTAAACTAGTGATTCTCTTTCTCAAGGACAAGACTATCTAGAAGAGCATATGCGGGAGAAAGCCTAGGTGGGAGTGTGGAGGGTAAAGCATCTGGAATTTGAAGAAAAATCAATATTACTACAGTTACGGGGTGAGAGCTCTAAACTTAACCAAAGGGGCACAGGTTTTAAAAGGATGAGAAACACTGCTTTTTTGACACCAAGTGTCCACATCTACTTTGTAATGATATCACCGTCTTCTAGACTCAGACCTCCAAAAAGCTTCAAAGTGTGAAAGTCGCTCAGTCATGGCCAACTCTTTGCTACCCAATGGATTGTAAACTTGCCGGGCTCCTCTGTCCATAGAATTCTACAGGCCAGAATTCCAGAGTGAGCTGTTCCCTTCTCCAGGAGATCTTCCCAACCCAGGGATTGAACCCAGGTGCATTACAAGTAGATTCTTTACCATCTGAGCCACCAGGGAAGCCCAAGAACACTACAGTAGGTAGCTTATCCCTTCTCCAGGAGATCTTCCCAACCCAGGAATTGAACCGGGGTCTCCTGCACTGTAGGCAGATTCTTTACCAGCTGAGCTAACCCAATGGAATAGCACAGAATCTAGAAAAAAGTATTACATATGCATATAAAATATATTTGGTTTATCAATAGTTATAAAAACTAAAAGTGAATATTCCTAAGCAATTTTATAAATACTGATGAAAATTGTCTACTTTGGCAATAAATTCCAATTTCTATTCATGCCTGTGAACCAAGTCACACTCTGAATAAGAACAGATTACTATTATATATGCTTATTCCATAACCTCTCATATAATAAAATATTTGATAAAAATTTCCAATAACCATTCAAGAACTTTCAAAGTGCCTGAATCCCCTCAAAGAGCTAAAAAAGAGGTTATCAAGATCTATTTTAGTTTTAATGAGATTTGTATACATATTTTTTACTTTTAGAAAAGTTGTTTTAGAAATACAAGGCATCTTCAAAATAGCAAAGCTATTATGTTGTTATGCAATTGAAGAATAATTCTTGATTAAATAAAATAAATGTCTTAGAACACTTTTATCATTTGTTTGTCTTTCAATATTATCATCTTGCAGATTCAATTTATGGATTTCACTGTTACCTGAGATACAAAGTAAGTTTATGAGAATGCTAACCTGTTGCAGATGTTCAGGTAATCTTGTTACATTACATGCAATTTTTGCACTGCTTTTACATGGAATTCTTACGACCTGAAATTCTTACAACCTCATATACTTAAGGCTAAAACCTCTATGTGTGAAAATAATATCCTATTCTTCCATTCTTTTCTCTCTAATCAATAGCACTAATTTTCTTACAACTCCAGCCTCAGCTGACCATCTGTTATCCTCCTTACCCCCAAATATGTTATGCACTTTAATGCATTATGCATCTGGATAGGTTTTTCCCTTTTCTTGGAACACTACACCAATTCTTCTCACAAAGCCATTCCCAAACACACTTCGCCAAAAGGATATGGCAAATGCCCACCCATTTTCTTTTTTTTTTTATTTTTTTAAATTTGTTTATTTATTTTTAATTTTTACTTTACAATTCTGTATTGGTTTTGGCATAGATTGACATGAATCCACCACAGGTGTACATGCGTTCCCAAACATGAACCCCCCTCCCACCCCCCTCCCCACAACATCTCTCTGGGTCATCCCCGC
>NW_024070205.1:18995071-19073775 GCF_014754425.2 Oryx dammah
AGTCTTTAGTGTTTTCTATGTAGAGGATCATGTCATCTGCAAACAGTCAGAGTTTTACTTCTTCTTTTCCAATTTGGATTCCTTTTATTTCTTTTTCTGCTCTGATTGCTGTGCCCACCCATTTTCAAAGACCAAATTTAAATGTTTCCATTTATGCATCTTCATGTTTGTTTCCATAGAACTTTGCAAAACTCATTTATAATAACAAGCATCATAAAGTTTAAAAGATAAAATTAGTAAAGAAATATATTAGATGTACTCTGATATTTTCTATTCTACTATATTCTCTTGCTGTTTTTCAGTCACTAAGTCATGTCCAACTCTTTGCAACCCCATCAACTGCAGCATGCCAGGCCTCCCTGTCGTTCACTATCTCCCCGAGGTTGCTTAAACTCATGTCCACTGAGTCAGTGATGTTATCTAGCCATCTCATCCTCTGCTGCCCCTTCTCCTCTTGCCCTCAATCTATAACCCTATTCATATTTTTAAAAAATGCTTGTGATGACCCCACAGCGGTCACCAGTTATTGGGTTGCAAGCTACAACTGTTTAAAAGAACACTAATTTATTTAGATGATAGTCTGCTTTTTTGTGAAGATTCAGTCCTGAAACTATTTTAACCACGACTGAGCATTCCCTATGCTTTCAGTCTTAGAAAGAAACAAAAAGAAAAGCAAGGAGGGAAGGAAGAGGAAAGAAAGAAGAAAAGAGAAAGAAAAGGTCAGTTAGGGTTGTATCTCTGTCCTCACATGCATGAGCAGCCCTATATTCTTTTGATAATGTAAGTCAATTACTTCCACAGAAGAGTAATTCCTGCCCTTGACTGCTGATTTCTGGGCATATGGAATAAGAAATAATTGGACACTTAATATTAATTGACTATCACTTACATTAAAAAATAAACTCTTTTGAGACCTAACTTAAATAGAATTAAATGCACATGTATTAAGTATATGGCTTGATGAGTTTTGACTCATCACCACTATAGTCAAGAAATAGAATATTTCATGCCAGAAAGTTTCCTCATATCCATTTGGTTTCAATTACTGACCACCCCACCCCGCATCCCAAGTAGGAAAACTCCTTATTTTCTGCCATTACATGCCTAAAGGTAAGCACTGTCTTTTCTAGAACTTAATGTAAGTGAAATGATACAATGTATAGTCTTTGGTGTTTGGCTTCTTTTGCTCTGCAGGACATTTATTTTGGGGCTTTTTGTTTTGTACTGGGGCAGTTGATTAGCAAACAATGTTGTGATAGTTGCAGGTGAACGGGGAAGGGACCCAGTCATACATGTACATTATCCATTCTCTCCCAAGTACCCCTCCCATCCAGACTGTCACACAGCGTTGAGCAGAGTTTCCTGTGCTATACAGAAGGTCCTTGTTGGTTACTGATTTTAAACAGAGCATTCTCTAAGTCTGCGAACATTTTTAAGAGCCTCCATATTGCTGTATGTTCTAGTAACGTGTTGCTTTTTGCTGCTGAGAAGTATTCCATTGTAAGGATAAACTATATGTTCAACCATTTACCTGCTGATTAATATTTGGTTGTTTCTAGTTTGACCTATGACAAATAAAGCTGCTGTGAACACTTAAAAAAATAAAATAAATTATTCCAACCAATTAAAAGGACTTCCCATAATGAAAGAAACAGATACAGTCTAAAGACTCTTTCAAATGTAGGCACACAAAAATACTCCTTAAAAGCCAAGTATTTTGAATGAAGGGAGAAAGCAAATTGGTTCAAGAAGAGAAATTTGTGACATGAAGTAACTAGTACTCCCAATGGAAAAGAACAGTACTGGTCGTCATTAAAAAAAAAAAAGTTTCTAGCACTACAACCTTCAGTTTGTATTGACTGATACCATTTTCAGTAATAGAAAACAGCTGGAAGACTTCTAGGTCAGGGATAAGCAAAAATGTTATCATCAAAAGGACACCTTTAAAAAATTTCCCTCTCTTCCCATGGCCTTCAAATAGTGAAGATTGAATCCGTAACTCTAAAAAACACTATCTTATTAGCTAAAAATATGTAATAAGAAATAAAAAATTTACATTAGGTTTTCTGAAATATTGAGAACAGTTTCTGACTGTTTACATGTGAAACCCTAGAGGGCTGAGAATCACTTTGCTCATTTTACAGGTACATATGTAGATGCATAGGAAGGTTACATACATCTTTAAAAAATAATAAAGTTCAAAAATCCAAAAAACAATTTGTAGGTGATAGACTTGGTATGAAAATAAGCATCTATATTTTAGTGGTATTCATATTGTTTCATTGGTTTGACTTTTATGGCATTTTTGGGGAGTACTTGCTCCTTTGCCCATGGGACTATCCCGGCAAGAATACTGGAGCGGGCTGCCACTCCCTCCTCCAGCTCTTCGTGACCCCACGTGACCCCACCAGGCTCCTCTGCCCATGGGACTGTCCCAGCAAGAATACTGGAGCGGGCTGCCACTCCCTCCTCCAGGGATTACTCCCGACCCAGGGAGCAAACCCGTACCTCCTGCGGTCCTGCCTTGGCAGGCAGACTTCTTCACCACTGAGCCACCTGGGAAGCCTTCAATCAATGCTGGATCTCACTTTAAAAGCAACCATTTTTAGCTGACCATTAAATAACCTGTGAGTTGTGACTGGGTAGCGGTAGGGTTTAAAAGATGAACTCATCCCTGTATCATCTACAGTTTTTCATGTGCCCTAATATCTGAGGTTTGCAGTCTACAAGACAATCTGCCACGGAGAAGGTAGCTAAATAAGGAGAAAAATGATACCATCTAGGATAAGTGCCAAACTCTATTTCTGTCAGTCATGTCTTCATATTACCCATTACTTCCTGACCTGGCAAAAAGTCAGTCTGAAGACTATCAATCTGTACCTACTGCTTAATGACATCAAGAGACATGCTTCAATGGCTCTCTGCCAATACACACAGAGATAGGCAGTTATTAAATCATAGCTCCCAAATTTTTAATAGTAGAAAGCCCAAAATGATCTTTGAAAAGTAACCAAGTCTAAGATATCATTTTTCAAACTGAGGGTTGTAACCCAAAACATGATCATGAAAGCAATTTAGTGTATAATAAATCAGCATTTAAAAAATCAAATAGAGAATAAAGAATAAAGATTATATTCTTTATACTTTAAAGAACAAGTATTGTTTCATGAGAATACTTATAATCAAATATATTGCACATACACACATATATAGATGTTTGCAAACATACATAAAACACACACATCTGTCTGTATGATGAGGTCATAATTTATATGTATTAAAAAAATAACTGTTAATTTTCTTTGGCTGTGTTGGGCCTTTGTTGCTGTGCAAGCTTTTCTCTAGTTGCGGCACGCGGGGGCTACTCTCTAGTTGTGGTGTGTGGGCTTCTCGCCGCAGTGGCTTCTCTTGTTGTGAAGCATGGGCTCTAGGGCACATGGGGTCAATAACTGTGCCTCCCAGACTCTAGAGCACAGCCTCAATAGCTGGGATACATGGGCTTAACTGTTCTGTGACGTGGGATCTTCCCAGATCAAGGATCAAACTCATGTCTCCTGTATTGGCAGGTGGATTCTTTACTAGTGAGCAACCAGGGAAGCCTTGCATGCATTTTTTATTGTAACTCAAAATATATTAAGTATGTAACTATTGCTAAGAGCAGATATTTAATTTTCTTTGGAAATCAAAAAACATTACCCATTTTTTGTAATCTAATTTATATTTAATTAGAGTTGGGTTCAGAGAGCCTTCCCAGAAAAATTATAGTGAAAGAAAAATGCTAATGAACTTGACTTTGTATGTTTCTCATTTACAACCTTAGATAATATCCAATGGACTTTTCTTAGTCTAAACACTCTTTTCTTTGTAAATGCCTTCCTCTTTTAGTCTCCATTTTCCTCACTCTACATTATATGGCTGCCCTCTCATCTGTCTATATCCTGATTCCTCTTTATCCTCTTACTTCCTAATTGTGGAATTTAGGAAGTCTAATTTCTTTTTTAAATTTATTTTCTGTTTAAAGCAGTGACTTGCTAAGGAGATTATTTATTCAATAAGTCTTAGAGGAAATAATTTCTGGAACAAGGTCTCTAGGAGCTGAAACTCAGTCATTAGTTATAGAATTTGCCATGGACTGAGGAGATATATCTTTTCTACAAATATTGGAGGAAAATAAATAAGGGTAAGAGGGGAGGGAGTGGCATAGATCTGCATAAGTATTATTACACACCAATAGGAACTGAAAGTCTTTATTTTTATTTGTAAAGAAGTACGTATAATGAACATGATAGGAAGGATGGTTGGGTCAGATAATTCAAGAAAATGGTATGGGGTTTAGAAAAGCACTCTGGAGTATGGAAAAGGGCAGAGTAGGACTCACAGGCAGCTTTGAGAACATAGTTAAGAATGCAATAATGAATTTACAGTGGTTCACATTTGTTTCGCTATATGGTGGTTTTTTTCCCCCACCAACTGTCCTAAGCAGCCTGGGGGTAGGAATGAAGAAGGTAAAGGCTGGTAAAACTCCACAGCTGGAGTTTAGCCAGGCAGAAGCAATCAATATAAGGCAGCGAGGGTGAAGGGATTAAAAGCACAACGGACTGATAGAAATGAAAGTAATTTGGGGAGGATCCTGGTCAACTGGAACAGAATGAAGGAATCAAGGATTTAGAGTTCTGTGAGATGGAAAAGCAGATAGATGTTAAAGGAGTAGGGGGGTAAATATATATATAAAAACAAAATGTTAAAGAGTCAGACATAAAGAAATAGAAGTTTTCATCTCAACTCCATTCGCATCTGGTAAATGCCACTCTGGAGGCCATATCCTAGAGAGACACATATGAGTGTTTCATGCGATGGAAAGGCATTAAAAGTGACATAGTTAATAAGCTGTAGTTATGTCATTAAGCTTTGAGAGAAATGGTAAAAACATGTTTCTGACTCTTTAATATTTGGGAATGGGCCATGGTGAAGCTCTATCAAAGTATCGATTCATAATGAGTTCCTGAAATCCTTACAACTGCAAGAGAATTGGGCAATGACCACACAAAGCTCAAAGAGTGAAGTACCATATGTATTCCTACCTCAGCTAAAGAAAATATCCCTTAATTGCAGTATAGTAGGAAAAGGCCCAATCTAAAAATGATCAGAACTTTCAACAATGACATGGTAGAGTTTCTCCTTCCTTAGCAGCAGAAATTGTCTCCTGTTTGTTGTACCAAAAAACTGCTTACCTGAATAAAATGTGTTGATTTTGGCAAGTTCTTTTTCACAGGTTTGGAAAAACTTTTCTTCAAACTTGGCAAAATACCTCTTTACTGTGTCCTCATCTGTAACTGAAAGCAAGGAAAACAATATTTAAATTTAACGTCCAAAGACCAACTAGGGAAACAAAAATGTAAGTTACTAATACTTTCTTAGTCTTCAAAATGACAACAATATATGCATTTCTTTGAAAAAATGAATTTGTGAACCATACTAAGGAAAGGTTAATCAAAGGCTTCTTCATAGGCACACAATTTTTTAAATTGAATGAGGTTTTCTAAATCTCTACTATAATAAATTTATAGTGGTGGAGAAAATAAGTGTTCATAAGACTTCAGAAGACACTACTGCAGACAGAGGTGATCAAAGCAGTCTCAAGGTACTGGGAGGTGAATTGAATAAGATTTAGCACAGAGTAGACTAATATTGCATTTTACAATGTAGCAGAAAATGAAGACATGAATATGTAATGGTTTCTGGAAAAAAAATGAGTTGATTGTTCTAACTACCTACTCATTTTTACCTTAGCTGCACCAGACATAGAGAAAGAGACAAAGACTGATGGTTATAAATTAGATATTCCAAATGTTCAGTTGCTGGATAGCAACATAAATGAGCTAAGTAACTGGGTAATTGTGCAAGTGTGGTGGTGATAAATGGCAACTGACACATTCAGGAGAAGTAGTGGTATGGATTCTAGTTAACGGCAGAGCACAAGTCCTTCTAGCTAATTGCTGCCTATGTTGTCAGATCTTCCAATTGTTCAGGGAGAAGTCATAAATCTAGATATTTTAAAAACACTGTGTGGGCCAATCAATGTATGTCTTTGCAGGCAGGATCCACTTTGTGAGTTGTCATACAGCATATTGATTTACTCAATCTTATAGTACAGATATATATATCTTCAGGAACCCCAAGGCTAAAAAGGGTATGTTTCTTGACCAGTGAGTTCTGACTAGACTCCAGATGCTAACTGTAATTTAGAACTATCTTATTTCTGGATCTCTAGGGCACTCTAAGCTTGAAATGCCCAGAGAAAGTATAGGTTCTTTTACATCCCTCAGAAGCTTCAAATCTTAGGAGAATCCCAGAAATCCTTAAATAATTCACCTCTCCAGTAATGAGAGAGATAGTATTTCCTAAGTAGTATGTACACACACACACAAAAATTCCAGAGATATTTTAAAGAAAACAAAAGCTTAAAATGAAGTTTTAAAAAGCATGTTCAATCTATTCATTTAATTTGAAAACTTAAAAAAAAAATAGCACTACTACCTCTCTATTCTTATGCTTTAGAACTGAAAAATTTATGCAGGATTCTACTGATTTTGCAGTAAAGAAAGGATGGCTACTTTAAGTTCCTGATGTAAGCTTAGCAGGTGAAGTACAATAAAGGCTGTAACTGCCCAAGGCCAGTGAGAATTATTTTTTCAAACCATAAAGCAGGTCAAAGCTTTTTGAAAAACTGACCTTGAGTTAAAAGATGCTCCATGGTAACATATGCTACTCTTTTTTTTCTTCTGGCCTCTCTAAATGGCTTTCAGGATCTTAGTTCCCATATCTGGGATTGAACTTGGGCCCCCACAGTGAAAGCACTGAGTCCTTACAACCAGACAGCCTGGGAATCCTCCAGATGCTGCTTTTATAATACATCTGGCTATAGCTTATTTAGAATAAGAGTAATATCTTACTCTACTTATCTACCCATTTTTAAAAAATTTTAATCTTATCCTCTATTGTATTATTAGGAAAAAACCCCCAACAGGTCCTAATGTCAATCAGTCACAAAACTATTAATTCAATTAGTCATAAAAGACTAAATTTAGTTCAAAGAAATCTAGTGTAAATAAGTCCATATATTAGCAAGATCTATCAACAAATGTAAGATTAGCATCAAGAGGAAAAAAAGGAAGAAAGATGAAAGGGTGGGGAAAAAAAATCCAGAACTGGCAAAGAATGACTCAGAGAGTACTGCTGTAAAGAACCCTTTGCTGTTAGTTAAATAAATATTATAAATAAATAAATATTACAGTCAGTTATACCAAAGAGAGAGAGAGAAGAGAGAGAATAATGAGAGATCGTCATTTCTGTTACAGTTTTATCTCTACCTTGCATTTGTGGATGACAGACAATTTCTTTCTCATCTACCACTCCCAAAATTACTAAGTTAATAGCAAATAACTCTAAGAGTACTAATCAAGGTAAAATATTCTTACTGCATAGCAACCACCATCAAGAGTTTTTTATAGCAATTTTCAGGACTATATATATACATATATATATAAACCCATAAGTGTCATCTTACTTTCACATAAAATCTCTCAAAAACCAATTCTTTAAAACAATCAGTAACCTCAAATTTTTATGACTACTTTCAGTCTTCTTAATTTCCAGAGCTTTGAGAGACTGAAGGTAAGAATTATATATTTCTTATCTTTATAGATCCTGCTGCTGCTAAGTCGCGTCAGTCGTGTCCGACTCTGTGCAACCCCATAGACGGCAGCCCACCAGGCTCTGCCGTCCCTGGGATTCTCCAGGCAAGAACACTGGAGTGGGTTGCCATTTCCTTCTCCAACGCCCAGCATAATGTCTGGTACACAGTATGCACTCCATATTTTATTTTTTAAATTGTAAATATGAAACATTTTGTTTCATAATAATTTTGAGAAAATTGTAACTCTCTATTAAAGTTTAAAAAGACTAAACTCCAACAATTAAATATTTGTGTACAAAGGAATGAAGCTGACCCCTCTCTCACATCATATACTAAAATTGTCTAAATGGATCAAAGATTTAAATATAAATTTGAAAAGTATAAAACTCTTAAAGAAAAACAGGCATAAATCTTCATGATCTTAGATGAGGCAATGGTTCCTAAGATAAATTTCCAAAAGTATAAGTAATAAAAGAAAATACTGATAAAATAGAATTCATCAAAATTAAAAACTTATGTGTTTAAAAGGCACTATCAAGAAAGTGAAAAGGCAACCAGAGAATGGAAGAAAATATGTGTAAACCATATGTCAGATAAGAATCTAATACCCAGAACTCCTAGAACTCCACAACTAAAAGACAAACAGCCCAATTAAACCCAATTTTAAAAATGGGCAAGGATCTGAACAGACATTTCTCAAAAAAAGACAAGTGTTGGCAAGGGTGAAGACAAACTGAAACGCTTGTATACTGCTGGTGAAAATACGAAACGATGAGGCACTCGGGAAAAATGTTTAAGTTCCTCAGAATATTAAATACAGAGCTACCTACCATATGATCCGGCAATTCCACTTCTAGGTATATATATATATATATCCAAGAGAAGTGAAAAAAAAATTGTGCAAGAATGCCCATAGCAGCATTATTCATAATAGCCAAAAAGTGGAAATAGTCAAAGAGTCTATAAACTGATGTAGGATAAACAAACATGGCATATCCATGTAATAGAATATTATTCAGCCTTTAGACGCAGTAGTAATCATGCATGCTACAACACACACAGCAGGTAGCAGTGATATACATGCTACAGCACACACCTTGAGAGTATCACGGAAAAGGAAAGAAGCTAAACACTAAATATCACATATTACAAAATCCCATTTTATGTATGTCCAGAACAGGCAAATCCATAAAGACAGAAAGCAGACTAGTGGTTGGCAGGGGCTGTGGGCGGGGGGGGATCAGGAGTGACGAAAATGTCTTGGAATTAGACAGTAGTGATGGTTGTGTAACCTTGTGAATATATTAGAAACCACTAAATTTTATACTTTCAAAGGGTGAAATTTTACAGTATCTAAATTATATCTCAATAAAAAATATTTTAACTCCAAGTTTAACCCTATAACAGAAACACATTGAAACACTAAAGCCTATTTATTTATTCAACAAATAATTATTGTCCCATTAGATGACAGGCTCTGTGCTAAATGGTGGAGATAGAAGAACAAGATAGATGTGGTTTCTGCTCTAATGAAGTCTGTAGTCTAATGACGGAAGCAGAAAGAAAAAAAACCCACACAAATAAACAAAGAGTTACAAACTAGAAAGTATAATGAAAACAACAAACAGGGTATTGAGATAGACTGTAGAACTAGAATGGATGACTATCCTTTTTGGCAGGGTAAGAGATCATCAGAGAAGACCTCTCCATAGGAGATAATTTTTTATCTGAAACCTCAGCCTAAAACATAAGGAAAAGAAAGGGCAAATGATTACCAACAGAAGGAACAGCGTGTAAGAAAAGAAATTCAGGTGCCTGAGGGGGCCTGAAAGCAGATCACAATGGGACTGACAGTGTGATGTGACAGGAGGTAAGGTCACGGAAGTAAGCAAACGCCTTTACATGCAGGAAGATCATGTTGAGTTTAAATTTCATTCAAAGTGCAATGGAAAGTTTTGAAGGGTTTTAAGGAGTTGTCTAAAAAGTAGAAGAAAAAAGTAGAATTAGCTTAGTTTTACTAAAAAGATAATCTAAAATAGCATTTCCCAGGACATTATGTATAGAGATGACAGGAAAGAAGGAGAAGAAGAATTTCAAGGAATTCAAGTAAGTCTAGGAAATACAAGTATAAGCTGATCTCTTTAATGTAATAGTTCTCAATGAGAGATGATTTTGGCTCCTGGGGGTCCTTTGGAAATGTCTAGAGGCATTTCTGTTTCTCAAAACTAAGAAGGTGTTACTGGAGTCTAGGGGATAGAAGCCAAGGATGCTGCTAAACACCCTGTAAGGCCCAGAACATCATCTTCTCTCTTTCCTCTTCCTCATCAGAGAATCTGAAATGTTACCACCACCAAGTTGAGAAACTTTGCTTCAAGGCAAAAGAAGCTTTACTATGCTAACATATATTGTTATTATTTCTTAAGGAGGAGAAGTAGTATACTGTGTTTCTGAAAGTTATTTATAAGAACACCATCCTTCTTGGGGGTAGAGGGAAGATAGCTGGGAAGGACAGAGGGAAGATAGGGAAGGGGGTGAAGAGCACTTATTAAAATTTTCAAGAATATGGTTCTGTGGAAAAATGGTTTGAGAGGCATAAACTGTAATATTACCACCATCGCTTTGCATTTTTATTATGCTTCTATGCCTTCTTACCATCTCAAAAACTACTCATAAATGAAGATGGCTGATAAATAAAAATTAACCTGTGACTAGGTTCCATCAAATATAGGAAGAATATTTAGCACTACCGGTTCCATGCTTTTAGAAAAAAAAAAAGTGTTCTGAGATTTTTTTAAAAGTGTGACTTACAAATAAGGAATAAATAACTTAAAATTCTATTTTTTCCCAAATGCTACTTCATCAACAGATGGGTGATTATATAAAGCATATGGCAAAGAAGGATTTCAAACATTAAAATGTTACTCTAAAATCACTCGTGTAGTAGAAATAGGACTAATTCAGTGTCATTCATTCGACAAGCAGAAAGTTCCTCCCATGAATCAGGCAATGAGCCAGGTGCTAGGAATATAATGATAAGCAAAATACATATAAACTCTGTCCTCAGAGATTACACCTTACCCAAGGAAGCAGACTTTAATCAAATACTCACACAAATATACAAAGTGTAATATGGATCTGAAGAAAAAAGTAAAGATGCAGAAAACATTAGTGGGCCCAATCTAGTCTGCAAGAATTGGGAGAGGGGCAGTGAGAGAGTCTGAAAGTGTCATCTGAGATGAAACCTGACAGGTAAGGAAGCATTCGCTAGAGCAGCAGCAGCACTCCAAGCAGCAGGAACAGCATATAACACGACTGTAAAACGAAACCAGTGGGAGACGTCTGGGAAATTGAAGAGGATCAATCCAGGGAGCAAGGAGGACACTGGCGGCAGTTAAGGCTAGACAAGCAAGCAGGGGCCAGCCCAGGCAGGCCCTGCAGCACAAAGACTAGCCTTTCCCTATGACCAATGAGACAACCTTGAAGGATTTTAAGCAGAGGAACGATTGTTATCAGATATGTTTTGTAAATGAGGAGATGTGGGGAGACCAATCAGATTTAGTATCAGTTCAGTTACTCAGTTGTGTCCAACTCTGTGAATCCAGGGGCTACAAGGCCTCTCTGTCCAGCACCAGCTCCCAGAGCTTGTTCAAACTCACGTCCCTTGAGTCAGTGATGCCATCCAACCATCTCATCCTCTGTCATTCCCTTCTCCTCTTGCTCTCAATCTTTCCCAGGATCAAGGTCTTTATCAATGAGTCAGCTTTTCACATCAGGTGGCCAAAGTATTAGAGCTTCATTCAGCTTCAGCCCTTCCAATGCATATTCAAGGTTGATTTCCTTTACAATTGACAGCTTTGATCTTGCTGTCCAAGACTCTCAAGAGTCTTCTCCAACACCACATTTCAAAAGCAACAATTCTTCAGTGCTCAGCCTTCTTTATGGTCCAATTCTCATATCTGTACATGACTGCTGGAAAAACCATAGCTTTGATTATACAGACTTTTATCAGCAAAGTGGTATCTCTGCTTTTTAATATGTTCTCTAGGTTTGTCATAGCTTTTCTTCCATTTCAGTTGCTCAGTCGAGTCCGACCATTTGTGACCCCATGTACTGTAGCATGCCAGGCTTCCCTGTCCATCACCAACTCCCCAACCTTGCTCAGATTCATGTTCATTGAGTCAGTGATGCCATCCAACCATCTCATCCTCTGTCGTTCCCTTCACCTCCCTCCTTCAGTCTTTCCCAGCATCAGGGTCTTTTCCAATGAGTCAGTTCTTGGCATCAAGTGACCAAAGTATTGGAGTTTCAGCTTCAGCACCAGTCCTTCCAATGAATATTCAGGACTGATTTCCTTTAGGATTGACTGGTTTGATCTTCCTACAGTCCAGGGGTCTCTCAAGAGTCTTCTCCAACACCAAAAGCATCAATTCTTTGGCGCTCAGCTTTCTTTATAGTCCAATTCTCATATTCATACATGACTACTGGAAAAACCATAACTTTGACTAGACGGACCTTTGTTGGCAAAGTAATGTCTCTGCTTTCTAATATGCTGTCTAGTTCTGTCATAGCTTTTCTTCCAAGAAGCAAGCCTCTTTTAATTTCATGGCTACAGTCATCATCTGCAGTGATTTTGGAGCCCCAAAAAATAAGGTCCGTCACTGTTTCCATTGTTCCCCCATCTATTTGCCATGAAGTGATGGAACTGGATGCCATGATTTTAGTTTTCTGAGTGCTGAGTTTTAAACCAGCTTTTTCACTCTTCTCTTTCACTTTCATCAAGAGGCTCTTTAGTTCTTCTTCATTTTCTGCCATAAGGGTGGTGTCATCTCTATACCTGAGGTTATTGATATTTCTCCCAGCAACCTTGATTCCAGCTTGTGCTTCATCTAGCTCAGCATTTTGCATGATGTACTCTGCATATAAATTAAACAAGCAGGGTGACGTACTCCTTTCCTGATCTGGAATCAGTCTGTTGTTCTACGTCCAGTTCTAACTGTTGCTTCTTGACTTGCATGCAGATTTCTCATTAGACGCTAAGGTCTGAGATAGGTATTCTCATCTCTTTCAAATTTTCCACAGTTTGTTGTGATCCACACCGTCAAAGGCTTTAGTGTACTCAATGAAGCAGAAGTAGATGTTTTTCTGGAATTCCTTTACTTTCTCTATGACCCAAGATGTTGGCAATTTGATCTCTGGTTCCTCTAGTGACATATAATTGAGATGAAATTATCTCATTGGCACTAGCTTTGACATAATTGGAATTATTTATCACCCCAATGAATGCTTATCTAATGTCTGCTAGTCAAAAACCACCAATAGATGAAATTATTGTTGTTGCTCAGTTGTCCAGTCATGTCTGACTCTTTGCGACCCCGTGGACTGCAGCACGCCAGGCCTCCATGTCCCTCACCATCTTCCAGAGTCTGCCCAAGTTCATGTTCATTGCATCATTGATACCATCCAGCCATCTCATCCTCTGATACCCTCTTGTTCTGCCCTTGATCCTTCCTAGCATCAGGGACTTTTCCAATGAGTTTGGTCATCAGATGACCAAAATACATGAAATAGCAATAAGTAATTCCAAAGAGGGGATAATTCAATAGCAAAACAAATCATGTATACCAGTGTTTTCAAGTATTTTTTGCTTTCATAACCTCAAAAAATTTGAAAAACTATCTTGAATAAAATTATAACAAAACATTTTGAGCACATTTAAATAGTTATAAGCAATGAAATTTCTGATGCATCATAATTATTTGCATTTTAAATTAATATGACATTGGTTTAAATGTAACTAATGGAATTTAAATGCCACAGCAATATAATAACCATCATCCATTCATTATCGAATACATAAATGAACTCTTAACATTTGGAAATTTTATATCATTTCATTTTTTTCTTTAACTTACATTTCCATTCTACTTACATTACAAAATCTATTCTAATATAGTTTTGGATCTGGAAGCCATTTATTATTATCATATTGTATTTCTTAGACATTAAATGTAAATAAATGAAAATTTAAATACAACTTTTCAAACCATAAAGCTCAAATATCAGAATTTCTTCTGGATTGAGCTATCATTACTATTATTAGAACATACTACATCATACTACATCAGTACAACAAATATGTAATAAGCTTTCATAAATATCAGATATAAAAAGTAAAATGCTATTGGTAATTTGAAAATAAATCTCATCTTTAAATGGCTACTTTTTCTCCCAATTAGTTCACATATCCATTGATAAATGTTACTTTATTCCTAGAAAGATAAATAAGTAGACTGGAATGAAAGCACTGTTGTAGCAACATCAATGCTCTGGACTCCTTCCAAATGTTTTCCAAAACCTGCATACAGATCTGTTGCTGGGGTTTCCCAGGTAGTACTAGTGGTAAAGATTCTGCCCGCCAGTGCAGGAGATGGAGGAGAGGCGGGATCCCTCGGTGGGGAAGATCCCCTGGAGTAGGGAATGACAACCCACTTCAGTATTCTTCCTTAGAAAATTTCTTGGACAGAGGAGCCTGGCAGGCTACATACAGTCCATGGGGCTGCAAAGATCTGCATACAACTGAGTGAGCACACACACACAGTTTTAATAATGTATAGGGTGACAAAAAAGTCATTCTTCAATTTCACTGAAAACAATTTGACTTCAGAAAGATTTGTTTCCCTGTTAATCACTCACTTTTTCAACATCCACATCAAATATTTGAGTATTTCAGAGTATTCCTTTGTTTGGGAGCCAGAGAGTCAATTCAGATTTAATAAGAAACAAGCCTTTCTTTTATAAAATCAGAGAAAGGCCATTTGAAAGGGGACTCTTGGACAACTGCCTGGCAATTACTGAGGCAAATCAATTTCAGGAATTAGTATATATGGAAGACTTGGAGATGGATTCCTCTAAATGACAGTAACAAAACTTTTTCCAGCACTGTTTCTTCATTTAACCAACATGACAAAACACTGATTTGTATACAGATGATATTTTTAAGTGAATTATCTGTTCTTTACTGAAGGACTTCCATTTGTTAATTCTGTTAGCCTAATTATTTCACATTAACTAGAAAGTAAATGCCATTATTTAAAGCTACTTTGTTAATCAAATCTATGTAGTTTAAAGCTACCCTGAGATAAATTATTAGTAATCATAGGTTTTTCACTTCTATAAAGCAATAGGTTATATACATTAAGACTGGATTTACTATAAACAAACCAAAATAAATCCCACACAAGTACTAACCAGGCCCAACCCCACTTAGCTTCAGAGATCATGAATGTTCAGGGTGGCATGGCCATAGACAAATACAAAATATCTGATGATTACTTGAGAGGTATTAGTTTAACTGAATTTTCAGGTTTGTTTTTTTTTTTTTTTTTTGCAAAGACGAAAACAAGAATGAGCCATAAGAATTATAACCATTCTGGTTACTTAATCCAAGAATAAAGCTTTCAATGAACAACAGTTATTTCAAAGAATGACAGTCATTTCTCTGAAGCAGCAGGCAGGTAACTAAAGATAGAATGCTTTTATAAGACATAACACCAATATTCCAGTCAGATATGAAAAGTTAGGAAACATAGCTTTCTAAGAAAAAAGTATTGAAAAATCAAGCATGTTGTACTCTGTTACTTCTTTAAGATCCATAAGTTACACCTTTGTTGAAAAACTTCCCCAATATTTCCAAATTTTATTCTGACTTCATAGCAACATGTCAACTAAAAAAAAAAAAAAAAAAATTAAGTTCTCAGCTCCAATTGCCTCAAAGCCAGAACGTTATACACTTCCTTCCTCCTCTATATTCTGAGACTATTCAGTATTCTTTAAATTAGAACAGAAAAATAGCCACTGATAAAGAGACTCTTCCAATGACTGACAGACAACTTTAAAAATGCAACCCTGAATCACATTGAGAAAGATGAGATAACAAAGGAAAAACACATAAAGCAATAAGGAAACAAACTGGCTACTAAAATCAGTTTTTTAAAAAATCTCAGTGATTTTATGTTTAAATAGAAGATTTGGTAATAGAAAGTGGTCAAGTTTCTATTTCCTTGAGGAAAAATGAACATATTCAATTCAATTAAAACACCTTAACTAATTTCTAATCTAAAAATCAGTTTGGGCTCTTAATTACATATAGACAAATGAACAACTAAAGCATACTTTAATAGCTGCATATCTCTTAAAACATGGGTTGAGTGTTCTAGTTCAAGATGGCAACACAGACAACTCCTGAATTCATCTCTTCCCTCAAACACACTCAATCTGCTGTTGCTGCTGCTGCTAAGTCGCTTCAGTGGTGTCCAACTCTGTGCAACCCCGGAGATGGCAGCCCACCAGGCTCCCCTGTCCCTGGGATTCTCCAGGCAAGAACACTGGAGTGGGTTGCCATTTCCTTCTCCAATGCATGAAAGTGAAGTCACTCAGTCGTGTCCGACTCTTAGCGACCCCATGGACTGTAGCCCACCAGGCTCCTCTGTCCATGGGATTTCCCAGGCAAGAGTACTGGAGTGGGTTACCATTGCCTTCTCTGACACTGAATCTAGAACTACTCAGGAAGTAATCCAGAAACAAGGTGAGTGACTCTTACATATCAGGTGAAGGAGAAAATGCCTACATCATCCACTTGAAATCATTAGGAAAGGATGAGACACATTCTGGCCATAAACAGACAATTCCTGGCAAATCACCATTCAATTCCTGGCAAATCACCAGACGATCGGGAGGGAACTCCCAGCTTCATCAAGAGGGGAAAAAGGACTGGGCCCCACATCTAAGGGAGAAATAGAAAGCAATACAATAGTGGTAGGGTTCTTCAATAAATCACTTCAAACAATGCACAGATCATCCAGACAGAACATCAATAAGGAAACACTGGATTTGAACAAGTTAAACCAGACTTACAGAACATACCATCCAACAGCAGCAGAATGCAGGCATACCTCATTTTAGCTTTAGTGCACTTTACAGATATTTCACTTTTACAAATTGAAAGTTTGTGGCAACTCTGAATCAAGCAAGTCTATTTGCGCCACTTTCCCAACAACATCTGTTCACTGCATGTCTCTGTGTTACATCTTGGTAATTCTCACAATACTCCAAACTTTCTCATTATTATTATACTTTCTTATGATGATCTGGGATGTCTGATGTTACTATTGTAATTGTTTTGGGGCACCATGAACCACACCTGTATAAGATGGCAAATTTTACCATAAACATTGAATGCGTTCTGACTGCTCAACCAACTGGCCATTCACCAGTCTCTTTCCTTCTCCTGATTCCCCAAGACACAGCAACGTTGATATTAGGCCAATTAATAACTCTACAATGGCCTCTAAGTGTTCAGGTGAAAGAGTTACACATCTTACTTGAAACCAAGAAAGAGCTAGAAATATTTAAGCTTAGTGAAGAAGGCATGTCAAAGCCAAGACAGGCCAGAAGCTAGGCCTTCTATGCCAGTTTGCCAAATTCTAAATGCAAAGGAATAGTTCTTAAAGGAAATGAAAAGTGTAACTTCAGTTAATACATAAATGATAAAAAAGTAAAACAGCCTTACTGCTGATACAGACAAAGTTTAGCAGTTTGCATAGAAGATTAAACCAGCCATAGCCTTTCCTTAAGCCAAAGCCTACTCCAGAGAAGGCCCTAGATCTCCTCAATTCTATGAAGGCTGAGGGGTGAGGGAACTGCAGAAGTTTGAAGCTAGTGGAGGGTTGTTCATGAGGTTTAAGGAAAGAAGTCATCTCCATAACATTAAAGTACAGGGTGAAGCTGCAAGTGCTGATGTAGAAGTTGCAGCAAGTTATCCAGGAGATCCAACTAAGATACTGAACGAAAGGAGCTACACTAAACCACAGATTTTCCATGTAGATAAAACAACCTTCTATTGGAAAAGGATGTTATCCAGGACTTTCACAGCCAGAGAGAAATCGATGCTTGGCTTAAAAGCTTAAGAATGGGGGGACTCTTTCATTAGGGGCAAATGTAGCAGGGTACCTGAAGTTGAAGCAATGACAATTAATCATTTCAAATATCCTAGAGCCCTTAAGTGGAGAAGGCGATGGCACCCCACTCCAGTACTCTTGCCTAGAAAATCCCATGGACGGAGGAGCCTGGTAGGCTGCAGTCCATGGGGTCACGAACAGTCAGATACGACTGAGCGACTTCCCTTTCACTTTTCACTTTCATGCATCGGAGAAGGAAATGGCAACCCACTCCAGTGTTCTTGCCTGGAGAATCCCAGGGACGGGGGAGCCTGGTGGGCTGCCATCTATGGGGTCACAGAGTCGGACGCGACTGAAATGACTTAGCAGCAGCAACAGAGCCCTTTAAGAATTATGCTCAATCTACTCTGCCTCTGCTCTGTAAATGGAACAACAAATCCTGCATGACAGGACATCTGTTTACAACATAGTTTACTAAATATTTTAAGCCCACTGTTGAGACCTACTGCTTAGTAAAAACTATTTCTTTCAGAATGTTAGTGCTGACAATGCACCTGGGCACCCAAGAGTTCTGATGGAGATGTGCAATGAGATCAGTGCTGTTTTCATGCCTGCTAACACAAAATTCATTCTGCAGCCCACAGACCCAGAGAAATTTCTGCTTTCAGGTCTTATTATTTAAGAAACATACTTCATAAGGCTATAGTTGTTGCAGATAGTGATTCATTTGATGGATATAGGCAATGTAAATAGAAAATCTTCTGGAAAGGAGTCACTATTCTTGATGCCATTACAAACATTCATGATTAATAGAAAGAGGTTAAAATGTCAACATTAACATGAGTTTGGAAGAAGCTGATTCCAATGCTGATAACTTTAAGGGATCAAGACTTCAGTGGAGGATGTAACTAAAAGCTTTGAAGTAAAGAGCAAGAGAATTAGAATGAAAGTGAAGCCTAAGTAAATCTAAAAAAGTGGGAATATATGTATACATATAGCTGATTCACTTCACTGTACAGTAGAAACTAACACAACATTGTAAAGCAACTATATTCTAATAAAAAAAATTTTTTTTAAGGGAAGAAAAAAAAGACTTAAGACTGTGCCAGTAAGGAAGTGGGTAACTTGGGGATCCGCATATAACTCATAGGTCACTGTATGAGTTAGATAAAACAGTAGATTCCCTCCCCTGCTTCAAAAAAAGTAGAGTCTAAAAGATGTGACTGAATTGCTGCAATCTCATGATAAAATTTAAACAAATTAGAAAATTGCTTTTTAATGGATGAGCAAAGAAAACAGTTTGTTGAGATGGAGTCAAGTCCTGGTGAAGATGTTATGAAGACTGGTGAAGTAACAACAAAGGATTTAGAATATTACTTAGTTGATAAAGCAGTGGCATGATTTGAGAAGACTGACTCCAATTCTGAAAGAAGTTCTGAGAGTAAAACAGCAATGCATGTTACAGAAAAATCATTTGAGAAAGGAAGAGTCAACAGAGGAGGCAAACTTCATTGTCGTCTTACTTTAAGATATTGCCACAACCACAACTTTTAGCAACCACCACCCCAATCAGTCAGCAGCTTTCAACATCCAGGCAAGATCCTCCACCAGCAAAAAGATTACAACTTGCTGAAGACACAGATAATGATTAGCATGTATTTAGCAATAAAGCATTTTTAAATTGAGATATGTACATTTTTTAGACATAATGCTAGTACATACTTAATAGACTACAACACAGTGTAAACATAATTTCTATGTGAACTAGGAGACCAAAAAATTTTGACACGCTTTGTTGCAATATTCACTTTATTGTGGTGGTCTGGAAGCAAACCTACAATATCTCTGAGGTATGCGTGTACATATTCTTCCCAAGTATACATGGAATATTCTCTGGGATAGATCATATGGCAGGCAGTAAAATAAATCAATAAATTTAAGAAGGTTGAAATCATAGCAAGCACCTTTTCTAACTACTATGAAAGTAATTCTAGTATGAAATTAGAACCTTTAAGTCTCAACCTCTATAGCTATTCTGAATTATATTCAGTTCCCTGAATCAGTCATACCTTTCTTACCTTTGGACCGCAACATAAGCTGTACTTCTGCCTGAACATTTTCTTCCTAAGCACCCCAAAACCGTCTCTTTCCCCAGCCTCAACTTTCATATTCATATTATTTCCCTTGTTCCCTGACACCCTAGTCAAAAGCCCTTCTTGAAATATTACTGATCAGAATAACCCTGAACATATTTAACACATTTAATTATTGACTGTAATTGACAGATGAGTAGATAAAGAAGATGTGGTACATATATATAATGGAATATCACTCAGCCATAAAAAGGAATAAAACTGGATTATCTGTAGAGACATGGATGGACCTAGAGTATGTCATAAGAGTAAAGTAAGTCAGAAAAACAAATATCGTATATTAACACATGTATGTGGAATCTAGGAAAATGGTATAGATGAACCTATTTACAGGGCCAGAACCGAGATGCAGACATAGGGAACAGACATGTGGACAAGGGGCAGGGGGATGGTGATGGTGGGATTAATTAGGAGACTGGGACTGATGTATGTGCACTGCCATATGTAGACAGATGCTAGTGGTGACTGACTGTGCAGCAGAGGAAGCTCAGCTTGGTGCTCTGTGGTGACCTATGGATGGAATGGGGGCGGAAGGGAGACCCAAGAGGAGGGGCTACATGCATACATATAGCTGATTCAGGTCATTGTACAGCAGAAGTTAACACAACATTATAAAGCAACTAGACCCCAATAAAAAAAATAATAATTCTAGTAAGGAACACAAAACTACTGGGTTGGCCAAAAAGTTCATCAGGGTTTTACTTACTCTAAGATGTTATGGAAAAACCCAAATGAACTTTTTGGTAAACCCAATATAAGCAACTTTTCTATTTGCTTTGAGACTGGATGATAAATATTACATCAAAATTCCTATGGAATAGAAGAAAATATTGACTGTGAATACTCTATATCTCTTGGGACAAGGAGTATCAGGTAATTTCAGGCACAGAATAGGAGAAAGGATATTAGGGAACTAAGTCTTAGGGGGCCAGAAAAGGAAAAAAGCTACAGTCAACTTTATGTGCTAGAGTAGAATCAGAGAAACCAGTGTGAATTCATGGTTGTCAATATATACACAAATAGACAAAACAATACAGACATGTATACATGCCATGGTTAACACACACACACTCTCACATATACACTCTTCCTGCTCCATCTGCTCTCAGGGGATAGGAAAGTGATTCTCTGATTCTCTTAACAACGAGGAAACTCAGCATTCACTTGACTTCTAAATACCATTCCCCAATTAACAGAAGTCAGGGCTCTTAGGAAATTATTTTAGGGCTGCAGCAGGGAAAATATAAGATGCCCCTGGAATATCTTGTGATATCAGAAAATAAGAAATTCTCACAAAAGGATTGGGAGATGTCAAAATGACACAGAAGCCAGCATGAAGAAGTTCCCAATGGCCAGAGCAATAAAATAAATGATAGAATAAATTATAATTCATAGAATAAAATAAATATCCACAGGTCCATATTAGTAAAAATAACTGAATAATAAATGTGGGAGAAAGGACAACTCTCTATTATAGAAGAATTCTAATTAATAAAGATAGAAGAAATGTGAACACCACAAACTCACCATTAGGCAAATACCACAATATTAAACTGTTGCAGACAAGATCCACCCACAGATGCTAAAACCAAACAGCAAAAGTCTAAGGAGCAAGAAGATATTTATCAATACAATGGGAAAAATAGGAGCTTTACAGTGCAGAAACTAGGTGATGCTTTAAGCAAGTAATCCGAGTTAATATCAGTAGTAAAATGGGACATGTCAACATCATGTACCCCTGAAATGATGTACTGTGAAGGACATATCACTTCTGTGGTATTTCTGACAAAAAGGCATAATCTGAATCTATTAATGAAAAAGCATCTGACAAAAGTAAACTTAGAAATATTGTTAAAAAAAAAAAAACCTCATCAAAGTATACAGTATTCATCAAAGTGTCAAAGTCATGACTAAAGAAATGTTACAGATCGAAGGAAACTAAAGAGATAAACAACTCAGTGTACTGTGGGATCCTGAACTGGATTCTTACACAGAAAAGAACACAAGGGAAAAATCTGGTAGAATTCTAATGAAATCTCTAGTTTATTCAGTAGTATTGTACTGACGTGAATTTTCTGGTTTCGATAACTGCACTATGATCACATAAGATGTCAACATTATAGGACAACTAGATGAAGGGTCTACATGAACTCTCTCTACTCTTCCTGCAATGTTTCTATAAGTTTATTTCAAAATAAAAAAATTCAAAATGTCTATGGTTTGAAGGCAAACCAATTAAAAAATAAAAAACTAAACCTAGTCAAGAGAATGATTTAACTGTAATACCATTCCCCACACTATTAATAAGACAGTCCAACAATAAATCATAAATATCAATGTTAAATAGCAAATATATTAAGCATATCCACTATGTGCCAGGCACTGTGCTACTGGCTAGGAATATCGTGATCAAAAAGGCTAACACAGTCTCTATCCTTTGAGAGAAAACAGACACTAATTAAGTAATTAGAAGAGCAAAACATGTAGTAAAAAGGAAAGCACAGGATGCTAGGGGAACAGGACAATGAGCACCACGGTGGTGCAAGTGATCAAGCAAGTCTTTCTGAGGAAATGACACTTCAGATGCGATATAAAGAAGAAACTTACAGGATGCAGGGCAGGAAGAGGTAACTATATATGCAGGAGTTGAGAGTGTGGCTGACTTGAGAAGAGTATCGTGTACTGCTGGACCAGGCCAAGTGAAAGTCTAAAACAAACCTGAACACAGAGCAGGGAGCAGATAAGAGAAGAGCTAGGTAAGACTTGTAAAAGATACCAGGCAGGGGAGTAGTATGGTCTGATGCATTTTTAACAAGGTGCCGGTGAAGAGACCGAGACATTTCTAGAAACAAAGCAGATGAGACACGCTGAGAACCTTGCATAGTACAGAACACCTAAAAATGCTGAATAAAATGTCGGGAGCCAGCGTGAGGAATCCCACCCGTGACAAGGTCATGTGGAAGGAAGCCTGACAAAACGCAAGGATGTGTTCGGCTTCAGGGATTCCCCCTGGAAATTCCTGAGCATCCACCCCCCAAGACCAGAATCTGCCTGCTTTACTATGTTATGCTTTCCACCTACTCTTCTGTCATTAACAGGGGACTGTCCCCCCACCGCCTTTTTCTGGAAAAAATTAGAGCTTTTAGATAATAAATCTCCTGGGCATAATACAAGTGTTTCAATCCAAAAACCCCTCTGATGGCTTTCTAGCCTGCCTGCAGGCTGCGCATGTGATTGTTTGAGGCCTCCCGGGGTGGGGGCACAGGAAGCTTAAAACATCCTAGGAATGTCGAGGCTTCCGAGGAGTCAAAATCATTAGAATAGTACCGATTAAAGGTTTCATTTGTTGAGCCAATACTTGCTGCCAAATTTTCATATCTTTTATTTTTAGGTATAGTTGGTATATAGAAAAACAGGTAGTAGACCTGGTATTAGCAACACTAGATCTTTGAGTTTAGTACTTTCTTTGTTATAACCCACTGCACCTTTGTTCTATAGGAATGTAACTTTTTTGTACTTTGAGGGTGATGCAGAGTAAAGAAAAAACACTTCTAGGGAAAAGGAGTTTTCTGGACAATTATCCAGAAAGAGAGCCATAAAAATGTTAACAAGCCTCTTGGCCAGAAGATAATGTAAACCACCTGAGATCTTTTGTATATGGGAGTGTATGCAAAAAGAAAGCCTTGTCTCAATGAGGGTCAGGACTGCTGCCCCTGCATAACTCTTTTTCTTTATGTACAACTTGGGGTAGATAAGCTGATTTTGAAAAATAGTTTTTGGAGTCTTGCACCGATGCTTGGCTTCCCCATGTCGTTCTTTTCTCCCTTTTTCGGCTGAATTCCCATCTGGAGCAGGGAGGCTCACCACGTCTACTTACTTGCCCTGGCTGCTAAGACCCACGCGAAAGGGAGCCTGAGGAGGGGCACCCTTCGATATTCAAGTGGGCGCCGGTGGCCTAACGTAGATGGTGCAAGTTCCTTGCCTGGAACTTTATTGGTCTTCCACATAATCCAAGTTATTCAGCCTCTTCTCTCCACCTAAATTTCCTACTATATTATTTTCTTCCTAATCTAATCTTATATCTCTAAATAAAAAAGTTTTCCTCGCCAACGCCGTCCACCCTTCGAATTCCCTGGATCCACCGGGGCTGGACCCCAGCAATAAAATTTAAAGACCATCTCTTTATATGCAGAGTTGAAAGAAAGTAAGTGACACCTTCAGAGGTCAAACACCTAAGAGAAAACACAAATCCATGAAAGAACTGAACACTGAAGCAAAAAGCTATCCCAAGGACATCCACAGAGATAAGCTGGTTAAGGAAGTAATACACCATCTAAATTACATATAAACAGTAGTATGCACAAAACCAAAACAGTTATTTAAAAGAAAAAATAGTGAATTAAAAACCAATAGATATGTCTCTCACCACAGATAATTTGATAAACAAACTCTCAAAGTCCACAGTCTAGTGCTGCTGCTGCTAAGTCGCTTCAGTCGTGTTCGACTTTGTGCGACCCCAGAGATGGCAGCCCACCAGGCTCCCCCATCCCTGGGATTCTCCAGGCAGAACACTGGAGTGGGTTGCCATTTCCTTCTCCAATACATGAAAGTGAAAAGTGAAAGGGAAGTCACTCAGTCGTGTCCCACTCCTAGTGACCCCATGGACTGCAGCCTACTAGGCTCCTCCGTCCATGGGATTTTCCAGGCAAGAGTACTGGAGTGGGGTGCCCCTGCCTTCTCCAAGTCTAGTGCCAGAAGCACCAAAGTTGATCTGTTTTTTCCTTTTCAGTTGATTCAGCTATTCTGTTCTTTCAATCCTATGTGCTACCATAATTGCCTTCAACAAATCTCCATTTTATTCACTCTTCAAAACTGCTTGCAGTGAAAGAACTCAACTGATAATCATTTCTACACTTAAAGTAGAACATATCATACATCCATGGAGATGAATAATTTCTACCTACATTAAGGATAACTGTTACCAACTGAGTCACAGCACACTGTGAGAGGAGTCAAGACAGTACAAGCTTAACTTCCACTACTACTATTAAAGTTTAGGCAACTTTATTATACAATTGAGATCTTAAACAAGTGAACTCTTTGGTAATTGTCTTCAGGTGACTTGGATACTATAAACTCAATACATCTAACATCTTTTAAACATCTGGACATCTTTTAACTTTCTAGTGTCTTATGCCTAGGCCACTTTTGTGTCCTAGCTGCCATATTTCTCACAGGGGCCTGATGTTAGCACATCCTGTTACACAGTAAGTACTAGAAGAGATCGTAATTTTTCCAATAAAGATTACACTTGATTTGAGAGTAAGAGGTATTAATCCTGCCTTTGCTTTGTTAACCTCAAAGCAATGTTTGCTCCTTTGCAGGAGGACATGCTTTGTGTATACAGTGTTGCTGCACTGTATAACCTCCATGTTTAGCTCTGAACATCATTAGTACTTCAATGACTCATAAGAAAATGGGACCTTGTGTTGGACCTTTGGGAAACAACAAATTAAGGAAAACTGGTATTAAACCATAAATAATTGATATAATATTTCTAAGAAGCAACAGGGTGGGAATTCTCCTTTAGAAAAAGGACAAACACTATTCAAAATGAGTTCCCAAGACATAAAAATAAAGACACAAAGAAAAATCAATGACACTCCTAAAATTGGCATTCTTAACCAGAAGCTCACAGATAAAACTATACAGAATTCATTCTAAAACTAGGAGGAAAATGTTTGTGATCCCAGGAGACATCTATATTTTTCTTAAAATATGTAAAGTGATTTATTTACCTTAAAGAAAGTTAAGATATACTGCTTCAGAATGCTAAAATCTCTTAAGTAAAGAGAAGAGAATACAGTACCAATTCTTCCCGGTTCCAGGATGCATGGAACAAATTAGTTAAGCAGAACAAATTAGTTAAGTAGACTGCAGCTGACTGAACTCACTGAAGAGTACTCAGTGAAAAGCACTGCTTTTTTCTGAACTTACTGAAATCTTTAGTCACAGAATTTTTATTCACATAGAGGGAAATAAAGTTCTTTTATTGGGCAAGATTCTGAGAATCATTATGAAAAATAACATCTTAGAGCCTTAAGGACCCTAGGAAAATCTCTGATTACTAAAGGAAGGAATCTGAAATGTCTAATAAACTGGAATATATTCAGTGGAATAAGAAGTCTTTAATTCTTACAGCTAACTTTATGTGCTCTTCAGACTTACATTTAATATTTTCTATTTAATTCTATTAAAGGCAATGTGCATAAATCCTACAGAGATTCCTAATTATGACTCTATTCTACAATATCCATTTCATCTTTTGTCCTCAGAGTCACAAAGAATTGCATAATATAATCTTAGTCATGTTTCCAATACAAACTCAGATAGCATTCCCCAAAAGAAGGTTGTAACAGAATTACAGGGTTTGAGAGTTTCATAAAGAAACATCAATTCTGACGAGTTATTTTTGGCACATAGAGTCCAGAATTAGATCTATGAATCTTCTATGAATGAAGCAGAGGATCTTGTTAAAGGCTTTAGGAAATAAAAGTAGACAATAAATTTGCAGATTACTGCTCATTTCTTCATTTTTTCACCCCGAAATAAGAAATAAAAGGCACAAGGTATAAACATGTTAATTTGGGGATACAAAATAAATGCTTATTTATGATTTTTATTTACATTTTTCCCCTGAAATCACCTCCTCTCCAGAAAAAAAACCTATGTTTTTAGTTTAAAGCCACCAGCACTGTAAATCTATTTACCACAACTGATTTTCAAATTACAATTTCACCAAAAGACTTTTTTAACTACTAGAAATACTTTATAACAATTCACTTCTGAGTGTAATTTCTTTTAAAAAAAAGTTTTTTGAAAGCATATCCCATTTCCTTTAAGTTTACATCCCAAATGTGGGCCAGAAACACAAGTTTATCTCCTAATTAAAATTACATCTGACAACTAAACGCACCCAGCAAACGTCTAGTGCCTGTTTATTACACATCAGGTTTAGTGGTCCTTTCCTTAATACACTGTATATATCAAAAAATTAATATGATGGACCAAAACTATCTCATTCTTGCTAATTTTAATTTCAATCCTTCCCATTAGCACCAACCTGTACAGAAAATATCTGCTATGAACCTTATAGCATTTTTCTGGAAAATCAAATAATTTTTTGCCTTACAGCTTAGAGTATGCTTTCAGTACCAACAAATGCAATCTTCCCAAAAAATAAATAACAAAAACTGCAGCCTACTGCATTGGGAGGCAGAAGGGTATGACAAAAAAGGACAGTGAACTAGGAGACAGAAAATCTAAGTTCCACTCTCAATTTCATTAATAATAAAGTTATACAACCGCAGTAAGTTAAGCTCTATCTCTCCTAGCGGTCTCTTGTTTTTCTTTTTTCTTCTCTCTTTTAAATCTTAAGAGCTTATTACCTCCTTGAAGATTATAAATTAACACTATAAAGAAAACGAGAGATGAAATGGTAAAACCAACAATACTATCAATACATTAAAAATGGGAATACGTTTGAAAGGATCTGAATATCTGAGCGTAGGAAGGACTTAGAAGGCACTGAGAATAGAAGAGATAATAGACAAATAAGGGAAACAGTGGGTGAAAGTACCTGAAATAGAATACTGTAAGAAGCACAGTATATGTAAAGAAATTAAGTTGGTTGGAACAGATACAAATATGAAGATAATTTAGAACTTGATGGATTATACTGTGGGCTCTCCTGGTGGCTCAGACGGTAAAGAATCCGCCTGTAATGCAGGAGACCTGCGTTTGATCCCTGGGTCAGGAAGATCCCCTGGAAAGGGGAAAAGCAACCCACTCTAGTATTCTTGCCCAGAGAATTCCACGTATATGGGGTCACAAAGACTCGGACACAACAGATGCCTGTGATAACTGGCTCTGGACTGCCTAGGCTCAAATCCTGGCTCTGTCACTTACTACCTGAATGCTTATATGAGGTCTAATCATTTCCACTCTTCCCAGACAGCAGTAATACAGGAGTAGCAGAAGAGAAAGTACTATTCCAATGCAATGGATCTATGTATCTATTATCCTGCACATGCTGTGGCTTCCAGACATACACACATAATCTCTCACCAGACTGCATGTTCTTTGGCTAGTTAAAACCTAGCCATCCTTGAATACGTTCTTTACAAACTATCTGATACCACTGAAATAATTTTATTTAGAGTTCAAAATACCTGAGACATTACCAGATATGAAACTTATTTCACAGATGAATATATTAAAAACCTAAAAGGAACAAGAATGTGGCCAATGTCATGTTGATGCCATCTGATTCTCCTTACAGCTTAATACTAAGCACTCAGTCATTCAGAAAGAAATATTTATGCTAAACATCCCTCTTTGGAACTTAAAATAGTCATAGCCTAGATCAGTGGTCTCCAAAGAGGGGTGATTCAAATTGTGCAAGGTAATCACTTGGGGGAGGGCAAGAACATTAGAATATTTTTTTATAGAATTTATTTAAAAAATTAAGCTTTACCAACATTCAGAAAACTAAGATCATGGCATCTGGTCCCATCACTTCATGGGAAATAGATGGGGAAACAGTGGAAACAGTGTCAGACTTTATTTTTCTGGGCTCCAAAATCACTGCAGATGGTGACTGCAGCCATGAAATTAAAAGACACTTACTCCTTGGAAAGAAAGTTATGACCAAAAAAGCAGAGACATTACTTGGCCAACAAAGGTCTGTCTAGTCAAGGCGATGGTTCTTCCAGTGGTCATGTATGGATGTGAGAGTTGGACTGTGAAGAAAGCTGAGCGCCGAAGAATTGATGCTTTTGAACTGTGGTGTTGGGGAAGACTCTTGAGAGTCCCTTGGACTGCAAGGAGATCCAACCAGTCCATTCTAAAGATTAGCCCTGGGTGTTCTTTGGAAGGAATGATGCTAAAGCTGAAACTCCAGTACTCTGGCCACCTCATGCAAAGAGTTGAATCATTGGAAAAGACTCTGATGCTGGGAGGGATTGGGGGCAGGAAGAGAAGGGGACGACAGAGGATGAGATGGCTGGATGGCATCCCTGACTCAATGGACGTGAGTCTGAGTGAACTCCTGGAGTTGGTGATGGACAGGGAGGCCTGGCGTGCTGCGATTTATGGGGTCACAAAGAGTCGGACACAACTGAGTGACTGAACTGAACTGAAAATGTAATGCTAAAAAAATGCATAGAAACACATTTATTTTTTAGCATATACTACTAAAAAACAAACAAAAAATATTGTTGAAGGCTTGAAGAAATAAAAAGAATAATCTATACAACACTGGCTACTTGACAGGATAAAAAAACAGATTTTTTAATATGGCTGAGCTAATGAAATTGCCACATTTTATCTTAATTTGAAACAAAAGAACAATTTTTTGTGATATATTAAAAAAAAGATGTACTGGAAAAGATATATTCTTAATAGCAAATAACTTATTAATAAAACCAATGTTTTGTGAGAAAAAAATTACATGTACATGAAAGAGGGCCTTTGGAATTAAAAAGAACTATAGGATTAAGCTGAGCAAAAGAGGAAGAACAGAACTTGTGAAAGTATTTCATTGTATCACTCATGAGCAAACTAATGTAATAAAGAAACTGAAGCTAGCAGTGCCCAAACTGCTATACAAACTCACCAAGGTTATTAATTATTTTAATTAAAAAAAATCTTTAAAATGTAGTAAGAAAAAATGTAATAAAATTCCTATAGTAGTTTGTAGTAAGCTATAGTAAGAGTAAAAATCTTTCATTGAACACAAAAGTGTGCTGTTCATCTCATGCCAAAGTAATTTAAAAAGCTGTTAAGCCTAAAATCAGAAAACAAATGTTTTGTATTTGCTGAACTTTTCTGGAGTAAGTAGCTTTCAGCAGTGAGCTATGTAGCAGATATTAAAATTTAAAAAAACAAACAAAAAACATTTAATCTGTCCTTTCAAAGAAAAGGTAACATTTCAACAATAAGTAAGAAGGCATGTGCTTTTCAAAAGTGATCTGCCCTAATGGAGACAGCTTTTTGAAAAAGGTATTTAGAAATAGGACTTTTAAATTGCTGTTGCTGAAAAATACACACAAATACCTGCACACTAAAAATTTGGAGACAATTAAAAAAAGAATCTCCCAAATGAGGAATACAAATCAGCTGTGATTCATCTGGAAAAACTAAAGATGAAATTTTGGTTTGTAACAGTAATTAGAGGATACCAAAGAAGATAAAAATTTAATAGGCAAACATAAAGAAAAATTTTGGAATTAGTGAGTGAAATTTAAAAATAAATAATTTGAATTAGTTTGTAACTACAAACTTCTTTCATCTGCATCTACTCTTCTTTGTAAGAGAAGATGATGGCCAGGAAAGCGAAGTATCAAAACAAATACAACTTACAAAAAGAACTTTCAATACCTATATTAAAAACCAATCATATTTCAAAAGAAATTAAGAAATCAATTCCATTCAGAAAAGTGTACAAAAGAGAATAAAAAGTTTAAGAATAAGTTTGACATAAGTGTAAAAGTTTTACTCTGAAAATTATAAAACACTGTTAAAAGAAATTAAAGATGATATAAAAAAATGGGAAGACAACCCAAGTTCATGGATCAACAGATTTAAGTGTCAGTACAGAAATACTTCCCAAATTGATCCATGGATTCAACACAATTTTTAACAAAATTCTATTGGTTTCCTTGCCAAAATAGACAAGCTGATCCTAAAATTCTTATGGAAATACAATGAACCCAGCATAGTCAAATCAATCTTGAAAAATAAGACCAAGGTTGGCAAACTCATACTTCTTGATTACAAAACTTTATAACCAATAAGGAATTTGTATTCAAAATAAAGGGTAATAAGTCAATAATAAAAAGAGAACCAATTTTAAAAATAGGCAAAGGATCTGAACAGACATTACCCTGAAAAAAATATACAACTGCTAATAAGCACATGAAAAGCTGTTGAGTATCATCAGCCAGTTGGGAAATGCAAATCAAAACCACAATGATATGGGGATTTCCGTGCTTTGACAGCTGAGGGCATGGGTTCAATCCTTCGTCGGGACACTAAGATCCTACCAGCTGTACGCGGCACTACCAAAATAAACAAAAAGCCAAAACCCACAATGACATACTATCTCGAATCCCTCAGTTCATTCAGTTCAGTCGCTCAGTCGTGTCCGACTCTTTGCGACCCCATGAATCGCAGCACGCCAGACCATCCCTAGGATGGTGATAACCCAAAATTGGGAAAACTACAAGTGGCAAGGATAAGAGAAACTGGAACACTCATACACTGCTGATGGAAATATAAAACGGTACAGCTGCTTAAACAGAGTTACTTTATGACCTAGAAATTGCACATCTAAGTATATGTGCAAGAGAACTGAAAACTTAAAGGAATTTGCATGCAAATATTCATAGCAGCATTACTTATAATGGTCAAAAGGTGGAAGCAACCCCAACATCCATCAACTGATGGACTAACAGCTGAATAAAATGTGGTCTTATCCATAAGATATTGTTTGCCAATTAAAAGAAATGAAATACTGATACATGCTACAACATGGATGATCTAGGGAAACATTTTGTTAAATGAAAGAAGCTAGTCACAAAAGACCACATAATGTTTGACTGCGTTTATGTTGAATGTTCAGAATAGGCACATCCAAAGACAGAAAGCAGATCAATGTTACGTAGGACTGTGGGAGATGAAAAGGAGGGAAGAATGACTGCTGACGGTACAGGGATTTGGGGGAGTGATGAAAAGGTTTCAAAAGTGACTATCGTGCTGGCTGTATACCCCTGTGAATATACTAAAACTCACTGAACTATATACTTTAAGTGGATGAATTCCATGATCTGTGAATTAAGTCTCAATTGAAAAATTAAGCATATTTCATCACACTGCTGACTTCTCAAAAAATGGTTTTGTGCTGATAAAGGAAATTCATGTATCAGGACCCACAAAATAGAGGCTGCCCCAGCAACCCAGCCCACATCACAAATCTAAACCTAAGTCAGCCTATGACTATACAGCTCGATCCTGCCTGCCCAAAATCCTTCAGAAAGGGAGCACCACTGTTTGTGAGGCACTGTACTTCCCAATCCATCAACTGTCTACCCTTAATAAAGAATATCAAACTCATTTACTAAAGTGCATTATTTTTGTCATCTGACAGCACTGTTCATGAATATAAATTATTTTAAAGTATATTGCTATTTATACTCCTTTATGAATAGGAAATCTGGAATTCCCCTTTTGTCTAGAATTTGCTGATTTAATTTTTAAATTTAGGGGAACAGAAAAAATACATTTAGGAAAAAAAAGACCTTTCTATTTGGAAACAATCTCAATCTTTCAGAAAAGTTGTAGGTACAGTATCATAGAGTGGTATAACAACAACATATGTATACAAGTGGTCTTTGATCCTGATTCCTGGAAAGAGCTCATAAAACTCTGAAATTTCATGAGTGACAGGAATGTCTTCTGTTGTGCAAAACAAGTTTATGCTAATGAGGTGCCTTTTGCTAGTCCTGTCATCCCCTGAAGATTGCTTCAAGATGAAGGCTGGTCACCAGAAAGACCAAGACTGTGATTAGGTGTTAGACCTTTAAGCCTCACTCCCTAACCTCCAGTGAGGGAAGAGGGGCTAGAGATTAAGTTCAAGTGACGAAAGAGTTAATCAATTATATGTGTGTGTTAGTCGCTTAGTCATGTCTGACTCTTTTTGACCCCCTGGACTTTAGCCCGCCAGGCTCCTCTGTCCGTGGGGATTCTCCAGGCAAAAATACTGGAGTGGGTAGCCCTTCCCTTCTCCAAGGGATCTTCCCAACCCAGGACGAAACCCAGGTGTCCTGCACTGCAGGCAGATTCTTAACTGTCTGAGCCACCCAGTGAACAGCTGGGTTCAGAGAGCTTCCAAGTTGGTTAATATATCAATGTGCATGCCTACGGAGGGCATGGGAACTCTGAGATAATCACCCCAACCCTCAATACCTTGCCCTGTGCATCTCCTTCCATTTGTCTGTTGCACAAGTAGAGCACTTTCTTGAGTTCTGTGAGTTATCCTAGCAAATTAACAAATGTGAGGCAGGAAGGGTCATGTAGCCCCCAATATTGTAGTTGACCAAGCAGAAGTATGGGTGCTCAGGACTCCACTTACAGCTGGTGTATGGACTGCCCTGTAGGAGTACCCTTAAACTTGTGGGATCTGACACTAAATCCCGGGTAGATAATGTTAGAACTGAATTGAATTCCCAGATACCCAGTTGGAGTCTGAGAGCTGGGTGTTGGTGTGGAAAAAGGACACAGCAAACAAACAAACATACAAATAGAAAAATGATTCATTTCCCTGAACCATCTGAGAGTAAGTTTCAAAATGATGACATCACCCTCAAATAATTTATATTTCTACAAACGATACCATTTCCTGTATAACCATAATATAAACAACAAAATCAGAAATTTAATATTGATATGACAGGGACAGAATGAAGGGACAAAATAGGTGACTAAACAGTTAACCTCACCAGGGGACTGTAAGTAAAAATATACAGGAGACCTGTGTAAGTTAATGATTACTCAAGAAAGGATTGCCTAACCACAAAACCAAGCAGGCTTGCCTAGCAGCAAAACCATGCAACAGAAGCACAGAACATGCCCCCAAACAGTAAAACAATGGTGGCAAGAAACCCATATCCTGCCCAGTGAGCTCAGTAAGTTAATGATCCCTAGGACATGCTCTCTGCACATACAAAAAACAATAATTTGTAGACCTAGCTTGACCAGCAGAGAGAATAAAACTTCCCTGCTTAACCTGGAGGAGAAGCCAATGATGAAAATATGACATCTATTCAAAAAAGACAAAGAAGGTCTTCTCCCCCTCCCCACTTTTCCTTTGATTATAAAACTGTAGCCCAGTAAGCTCTCAGGGCGTGGCATTTTTTGCCCACATTCTTGTAAGCCTCACAAGCATCCTATTCTTATAAATCATTTCTTATCTATCACTTTGCTCTTGCTGAATTCTTCCCTGCAGTGAGATATAAAGGACTATGGTACTGGAGGTCTTTGGAGCACCCCTGAAATGACACCAATCAGTTTTAGATGGCGACTGCAGCAGGACTGTGGTAAGATCAGGTCTGGGGTAGGGTCTTAGCAAGGCCGTGGGGTGCCACAGGCTAGCAGTTCTGGGGAGGATGCTCCATTGATGACAGCCAATTTCAGGTGGGCTGATCAACTCTGAACGCTTTGGGGCTCTGATCAGGTACCTAAGTACAGGCCAGGCAAACGATGATATGAATGTTTAAAGACAGGGAACTGGAAGAATGATAGAAACCAGCATGGGTTGCTATAGAATGGTATGGAGATGTGGAAGGGATCTTATTACTGGTGCAGAAGACAAGGGAAATGGTATATGAAAAGGAAGGATTTCACTGTCTGGGCTGCCTCGGTTAGGTTCCAGTCCTGACTGCACAGAAACATAGACAACAGAATGTCTATGCTTGTGCACACTCAACAGCAAGCTTGGGATAAAGCCAGCCACTATATGATGTCACAGGTTTTAGCAATCTATACTCTTCTCTTTCATTTTGGGTTTTCCTTCTCTGCTCTACATCTGTTTTTGTTCCATTTCTTTCCTTTTTAACTCCAGGAGACTTTTTACTACACTCACTAGAACAATGCATTCTTTTCTCCCAGTTTGTCTGGCAAGAAACCAGCTTAATTCTGAGACTTTTCTTCTATCCCTGATTAAAACTGAAGACTACGTGTTTCTCATACAGCCTCCTGCCTTTTGAGATGGCCCACATTCTGACTGTGAAATGTTTCTAAGTAAATACCCATCATTTTGTCTCTTGCTGAATTTTTTCTGTGATGAGATATCAAAAACTTCATCGAGTCTTGAAATCAGGTGTGTAATCTCAATTAAATGACCCTGGGTTAAAGTCCCAACCTGGGTTTTGACTAGGTTAGAATCCCAGCTACCTGGGTTTACATCCTAATCTCGGTTACATGGCAGTCCTAAACCTTAAAAAAAAAGCTGCAAATTAAATAGTCAGGACTATGGGAAATCCAAGACAGCCACATGGTTCTTTCTGGCTCCTTGACAATCCTGTTTTTATTTAATGGGTTAAAGCTTTTCTTAACTAAGAAGCTAAGCTCTCTCTCACACACACACACAAAATGGTTAAAAATGTGTTCTTCACCTGGGGCATACTTTTTTTTTACTGGACAAAATGTACAAGCCTATGTGATCAATTAGCCAGATTTATTTTACAAACAAATCAATCTTAATTTGGCTATATTTGGTAAAAGTAAGGGTAATTTTAGGGAAAAATTCTATTTTAATAAATATTAAATTTTAGTTGTGCTACTTGAGGTCCATATCTACTGCTTAAAATTAACTTTTCAAATAGCTCTTTGGTGCTATCTTATATTATTGTAAAACATAACAGTTATTAAGAAGGTATTCTAAGCTTGTTTCTCAAACTGATCACTGTAATCTATCTTTGGATAAAGACCAAATGCTTATAATCTATAATCAGGGGATATATAGTTAAAAAAAAAAAGGTTTTAAAGGACTGTGTCCCACCTAGATAAAAGACCTCTTATCAGGTGTTCTTAAGTTCACCATGCCGCCCCACCAACCACCCTTGGAAAACGAAAGGGAATCAACTTCCAAGACTTAAGATCAGTTCAGTCGCTCAGTTGTGTCTGACTCTTTGTGATACCATGGACCACAGCAGGCGAGGCCTCCCTGTCCATCACCAACTTCTGGAGTTTATCCAAATGAATGTCCATTGAGTCAGTGATGCCATCCAAGCATCTCATTTTCTGTCATCTCCTTCTCCTCCTATCTTCAATCTTTCCCAGCATCAGGGTCTTTTCAACTGAGTCAGTTCTTCCTATCAGATGGCCAAAGTATTGGAGTTTCAGCTTCAACATCAGTCGTTCCAATGAACACCCAGGACTGATCTCCTTTAGGGTGGACTGGTTGCATCTCCTTGCAGTCCAAGGGACTCTCAAGAGTCTTCTCCAACACCACAGTTCAAAAGCATCAATTCTTCGGCGCTCAGCTTTCTTTATAGTCCAACTCTCACATCCATTCATGACTACTGGAAAAACCATAGCCTTAACTAGATGGACCTTTGTTGGCAAAGGAATGTCTCTTTTTTTCAATATGCTATCTAGATTGGTCATAACTTTCCTTCCAAGGAGTAAGCGTCTTTAATTTCGTGGCTGCAGTCACCATGTGCAGTGATTTTGGAGCCCAACAAAATAGTCAGTCACTGTTTCCCCATCTATTTGCCATCAAGTGATGGGACCAGATGCCATGATCTTCGTTTTCTGAATGTTGAGCTTTAAGCCAACTTTTTCACTCTCCTCTTTCACTTTCATCAAGAGGCTCTTTAGTTCTTCTTCACTTTCTGCCATAAGGGTGGTGTCATCTGCATATCTGAGGTTGTTGATATTTCTCCCGGCAATCTTGATTGCAGCTTGTGCTTCTTCCAGCCCAGAGTTTCTCATGATGTACTCTGCATATAAGTTAAATAAGAAGGGTGACAATATACAGCCCTGACATACTCCCTTTCCCAATTTGGAACCACTCTATTGTTCCATGTTTGGTTCTAACTGTTGCTTCCTGACCTGCATACAGGTTTCTCAAGAGGCAGGTCAGGTGGCCTGGTACTCCCATCTCTTTCAGAATTTTCCAGTTTGTTGTGATCCACACAGTCAAAGGCTTTGGAATAGTCAATAAAGCAGAAGTAGATGTTTTTCTGGAACTCTCTTGCTTTTTCGATTATCTAGCGGATGTTGGCAATTTGACCTCTGGTTCCTCTGCCTTTTCTAAATCCAGCTTGAACATCTGGAAGTTCACGGTTCACGTAATGTTGAAGCCTGGTTTGGAGAATTTTGAGCATTACTCTACTACTTTTCCTTAAGTAATAAAAGTGCCCCACAGAGGACTTCCTGAGCCTTGATGTCAGTCTTTCCCTCTCTCCAACTCCTAAAAGTGCTAATTTTTAATTTCCAATTTACAGCCAGACCAGTTCTTACTCACTGTCAAGAGCACTAGGGACTCCTTCAATACTATTTCTTTGTGGCAGTTTCTTGGACATTAACACCTGGTTGGGAAACTACTTTAGAAGTGATAACATCTAAAGTTGTAAGCACAAATTTTAATTAAATTACATGGTGGATTTTTTTTTTTTTTTTTTTACTTTACAATTCTGTATTGGTTTTGCCATACATTGACATGAATCCACCACGGGTGTACATGCGTTCCCAAACATGAACCCTCCTCCCACCTCCCTCCCCACAAAATCTCTCTGGGTCATCCCCGTGTACCAGCCCCAAGGGTGCCGTATCCTGCATCGGACATAGACTGGCAATTCAATTCTTACACGATATCATACATGTTTCAATGCCATTCTCCCAAATCATCTCACCCTCTCCCTCTCCCTCTGAGTCTAAAAGTCCGCTATACACATCTGTGTCTTTTCTGCTGTCCTGCATACAGGGTCATCATTGCCATCTTTCTAAATTTCATATATATGTGTTAGTATACTGTATTGGTGTTTTTCTTTCTGGCTTACTTCACTCTATAATCGGCTCCGGTTTCATCCATCTCATCAGAACGGATTCAAATGTATTCTTTTTAACGGCTGAGTAATACTCCATTGTGTATATGTACCACAGCTTTCTTATCCATTCATCTGCTGATGGACATCTAGGTTGTTTCCATGTCCTGGCTATTATAAACAGTGCTGCGATGAACATTGGCGTACATGTGTCTCTTTCAATTCTGGTTTCCTCGGTGTGTATGCCCAGCAGTGGGATTGCTGGGTCATAAGGCAGTTCTATCTGCAATTTTTTAAGGAATCTCCACACTGTTCTCCATAGTGGCTGTACTAGTTTGCATTCCCACCAACAGTGTAGGAGGGTTCCTTCTCTCCACACCCTCTCCAGCATTTATTGCTTGCAGATTTTTGGATCGCAGACATTCTGACTGGTGTGAAGTGGTACCTCATTGTGGTTTTGATTTGCATTTCTCTTATAATGAGTGATGTTGAGCATCTTTTCATGTGTTTGTTAGCCATCCGTATGTCTTCTTTGGAGAAATGTCTATTTAGTTCTTTGGCCCATTTTTTTGATTGGGTCGTTTATTTTTCTGGAATTGAGCTGCAGGAGTTGCTTGTATATTTTTGAGATTAGTTGTTTGTCAGTTGCTTCATTTGCTATTATTTTCTCCCATTCGGAAGGCTGTCTTTTCACTTTGCTTATATTTCCCTTTGTTGTACAGAAGCTTTTAATTTTAATTAGGTCCCATTTGTTTATTTTTGCTTTTATTTCCAGAATTCTGGGAGGTGGATCATAGAGGATCCTGCTGTGGTTTATGTCAGAGAGTGTTTTGCCTATGTTCTCCTCTAAGAGTTTTATAGTTTCTGGTCTTACATTTAGATCTTTAATCCATTTTGAGTTTATCTTTGTGTGCGGTGTTAGAAAGTGATCTAGTTTCATTCTTTTACAAGTGGTTGACCAGTTTTCCCAGCACCACTTGTTAAAGAGATTGTCTTTACTCCATTGTATATTCTTGCCTCCTTTGTCAAAGATAAGGTGTCCATATGTGTGTGGACTTATCTCTGGGCTTTCTATTTTGTTCCATTGATCTATATTTCTGTCTTTGTGCCAATACCATACTGTCTTGATGACTGTGGCTTTAAAATTAGAAATGAAAATGGAGAGATCACAACAGACAACACAGAAATACAAAGGATCATAAGAGACTACTATCAGCAATTATATGACAATAAAATGGACAACGTGGAAGAAATGGACAAATTCTTAGATAAGTACAACTTTCCAAAACTGAACCAGGAAGAAATAGATAATCTTAACAGACCCATCACAAGCACAGAAATTGAAACTGTAATCAGAAATCTTCCAGCAAACAAAAGCCCAGGTCCAGACGGCTTCACAGCTGAATTCTACCAAAAATTTAGAGAAGAGTTAACACCTATCCTACTCAAACTCTTCCAGAAAATTGCAGAGGAAGGGAAACTTCCAAACTCATTCTATGAGGCCACCATCACCCTAATACCAAAACCTGACAAAGATACTACAAAAAAAGAAAACTACAGGCCAATATCACTGATGAACATAGATGCAAAAATCCTCAACAAAATTCTAGCAATCAGAATCCAACAATACATTAAAAAGATCATACACCATGACCAAGTGGGCTTTATCCCAGGGATGCAAGGATTCTTCAATATCTACAAATCAATCAATGTAATTCACCACATTAACAAATTGAAAACTAAAAGCCATATGATTATCTCAATAGATGCAGAGAAGGCCTTTGACAAAATTCAACATCCATTTATGATAAAAACTCTCCAGAAAGCAGGAATGGAAGGAACATACCTCAACATAATAAAAGCTATATATGACAAACCCACAGCAAACATTATCCTCAATGGTGAAAAATTGAAAGCATTTTCCCTAAAGTCAGGAACAAGACAAGGGTGCCCACTTTCACCACTACTATTCAACATAGTTCTGGAAGTTTTAGCCACAGCAATCAGAGCAGAAAAAGAAATAAAAGGAATCCAAATTGGAAAAGAAGTAAAACTCTCACTGTTTGCAGATGACATGATCCTCTACATAGAAAACACTAAAGACTCTACCAGAAAATTACTAGAGCTAATTAATGAATATAGTAAAGTTGCAGGATATAAAATCAACACACAGAAATCCCTTGCATTCCTATACACTAATAATGAGAAAGTAGAAGAAGAAATTAAGGAAACAATTCCATTCACCATTGCAACAAAAAGAATAAAATACTTAGGAATATATCTACCTAAAGAAACTAAAGACCTATATACAAAAAAAAAAAAATAAATAAATAAAGACCTATATACAGAAAACTATAAAACACTGATGAAAGAAATCAAAGAGGACACTAATAGATGGAGAAATATACCATGTTCATGGATCGGAAGAATCAATATAGTGAAAATGAGTATACTACCCAAAGCAATTTACAAATTCAATGCAATCCCTATCAAGCTACCAGCGATATTTTTCACAGAAATAGAACAAATAATTTCAAGATTTGTATGGAAATACAAAAAATCTCGAATAGCCAAAGCAATCTTGAGAAAGAAGAATGGAACTGGAGGAATCAATTTGCCTGACTTCAGGCTCTACTACAAAGCTACATGGTGGATTTTAACACGGGAAGGAAACTCTTGGATAGCTAACTATTGCCCCAGTGAAAGCTACTATATCCACGGAAATGACTGTTCCAACAAGGGCTATCTCACAGGCGGCAGCCAAAACACCAGTCGAGGTTAGTACAGCCAGAGCCCACACAGACCAAATGGCAGCCCAAGCCCAAGAAGGCCATAAAGTACACTAGGGGGGCGGACAACACTGTCCCTGAGGCAGATCCACAATGGAGTCACCAAATGAATTTTACTGACAGAGATAGATGGGACTATATGATTGTTAAATAGAGGGAATAAAAAAAGCTTACAGTGAAGCCTGTTAATTATGAAAAAATAAAAGAAGTCCAACAGAGGCAAGATGAAAATCCTACAGTTTTTCAAGGGAGATTAATGAAAGCTTTTAAAAAGTATACATATGTGGATCCTTCCTCCCTCGAGGGACAAGCCCTTTAAGCCATGCACTGCATAGCCAAGTCTGCCCAATATATCAGGCACAACATTTAAAAAACTGCTAGCTGTCACATCTCTACGAATAAGTTACTCCAATTGGCTTACTCATTTTTCAATAATAGGGGTATGACTAAAAAGGGTGAAATGTACCCAGAAAGATAAACAAAAGGCTCAAATGATTACATGGCTTTGTCCACTCAGGACAACCAAAGAAGAGGCCAGGCTTTCTGGGCCAATCAGGCCATGGTGGACCACAAGTCCCATGGGTACCCAGACAAAATCAGTGTGACTGCCCTGTGTGGACAGATGGGACACTGGAAGAAAGATTGTGATCTATGTGCCAAACAACCAGGGCATTGGAAGAGAGAATGTCCCAGATGCCAGCGAGTAACAGGGGCCCCTTGGCCATTGAAGGTCTCATAATCAGAAGACCAACAGGGCCCAAGGCCAAAATGGCTCTGCCTAAAAATGAGATCTTTATAACTAATATCAAGACTTCAGTCACTGAAATAGCAGGCCACCTGATAGAATTTCTCACATACAGTGGTGCAACCTTCTTGGTTTTAACCCAAAGAATTGAAAATCTTAACAACTGTAGAAAAATATGTAACGGGAGTGTCAGGAGACAGGGCCACACTTTACTGGGACCCCTTTTCTGTAACATCAGTAGTCGGTTTTTTTCTACATTGCTTTCTATTGTGTCTGATTATCCTATTTCTTTAATGTAAGGGACTGACTAACTAAATTAGGGGCCACTCTCTCTCAGGACAAGAGAGCCACTCTCATCACCAAATGATATTAATAACAGAAAAAAAGGAACAGATTAAATTGATAACTGAGATAATTTCTCAGGGCAGAGAAGAATTCAGCAAGAGCAAAGTGGAAGATAAGAAGTGATTAGAATAGGATGCGTATGAGGCTTACAAGTGGGTAGGTGAGAAATGTCATGCCCTGAGAACTTACTGGGCTACAGTTTTATAATCAAAGGAAAAGTGGGGAGGGAGAGAAGACTTTGTCTTTTTTAAATAGATGTTATGTTTTCATTAGTTCCTCCCTAAAATATAAAACACTGAGATTCTGGGCCTAACTAAGGACAAACAGATTGAGGTCTTAAGTGACCCTATTACAGATTTGGAAACTGGAAAAAAAAATGGTTTGGATCTTCAAAATCATGATCATAACCTTTTAATGACTTTTTAATGCTTATTGTTGTATTTCTTTTAATTTATATCTTTTTGTAGACTCACCCTTCAAGGCTTAACATCTGAGCTAAAAAGATGATGCTAACCAGAATGACACTAACTTATAGTTCTCCCAATACAGAAGGGACAGTAAGTCATGTGTTCACTCCTTCCCAAGGCAGGCCTACGCCCTATCTCGGCTCAAAATAGCTAACAAATGAACAAACTTCTCCTCTTACCATTTTTTAAGAATAAAAAGGTAAACACCTGGAGGGTGGAATGATGGGGACAGAATGAAGGGATAAAACAGGTGATTGAACAGTTAAGCCTACCAGGGGATTATAAGTAGAAAAATACAGGAGACCCTGTAAGTCAATGATTACTGGAGAAAGCAGGTTTGCTTAACCACAACCCATGCAACAGAACCACGGGACATGCCCTAATACAGTAAAACAATGGGGCCATGAGACTCACATCCTGCCCAGTGAGCTCAGTAAGTTAATGCTCCCGAGCACAAGCTCTCAATAAACATAAACCATAACTTGTGGATCTGGCTTGACCATTCAGGGACAAGAAAACTTTCCAGCTCAACCTGGAGGAGGAACTAATGATGAAAACATGATGTCTGTTCAAGAAAGACAAAGGTCTTCTCCCTCTTTCCACTTTTCTTTTGATTATAAAACTGTAGCCCAGTAAGCTCTCAGAGCATGGCATTTCTCGAGCACTCACTTGTAAGCGTCACAAATGTCCTGTTCTAATAAATCATTTATCTTCCCCTTTGCTCTTGCTGAATGAATTCTTCTCTGCAATGAGACATAAACGACTATGGTACTGGAGCTCTTCGGAGCCCCGCTGAAATGACACCAATGGGTTTCAGAACATTTAACCCTCAGATCCTAGTCACATTTCTCCAAAGATCCAGTCCAGAATTACATTTAGTTCTCATGTCTCTTAAAATTCCTTTGATCTGAAAAAATTCTTCAGTCTTTTCTGGACTTTAGTGACCTTTACACTTTAGAAGATTGTATGCAGGCAGTTATTTTATAAAATGTCCCTCAATTTGGGTTTATCTGGTAATTTCTCAAGATTACACTCAAGTTATACATCTTTGGCAGAAACCTCACAGAAATGATGCTGTGTTTTCTTACTGCATTTGATCAGATGGCACACGACTTAGATTTGTCCAATTACGGGTGATGCTACTAATTACTTGACTAAGGTGCTGCCTTAAGTGGTAGGCGTCTCCATTGTAAATGAATTCTTTTTCCTCTTTGTAATTAATACGCATTTTGTGAAGCATGTGCTAGTAGCCTGTTCCTAATCAAAATTTAAATTTACTAATTTATTGTCATTTTCCCTCTCTGTAATCAATAAGGAATTTAAGGAGTGGTAGTTTGAGACCATATAAATATCCTAATCTTCATCAGAATTAAATGCATTTATTTTAAAATTTCTATCAGTATGCACTTAAGGATCTCTATTTATTCATTAATATCATTATTCACTTTGATACCTAAAATATCCTAGATTTGGCCAGCAGAGGCCTCTTTGAGTAGGTTTCTCTATCACTTTGACATGTCCCCATCATTCTTCAAGTAAGTCCTTATTTTTTGGCACAAGGTATTCTAGGTTCATCTTGTACGCGCCCTCCCCTAGCCCTGGAATCAACCACTTCTCTAAGGAATTCTGGTTTGTTTTAGTCACTTCTACAGGATGATATACAAGTTCCCCCAAATCACTGTGCTACGCAAAGTTGTTCAGTAACAACTGCACGGCTTATGGATAAAGTGGGATTAGGAACACAAAACTCAGAATCTTCATTTGGGCACGTTTAAAAAACAGGAACCTAATAAAAATAGTATCACAGTTCTATATATGTTAAATGGCTACAGAATACATAAATGCCACATTAAACATAGCATTTTACCTCAAAAAAAAAAAAAAAAAGACCTCGAATTTGCTTCTGAAAAGTGACGGTCTGAAGGGGTATAATTTTTGAATTACTGTGAAGTGGTGAAGAGGGTGAGTTAGATGAAATGAGAAAAAGTCTGGAATGGATGTTAATGGATGTAGCAGACAATGCTAGTGGTAAAATAAGATAGCTGGTAAATTTTGGTGTGCACATGTGGGCACTGTGTGTTACACCGTTTAGTTCAGCTGTGCATAGTAGTCTGAGTTCATCGAGGGCACAATTATACATAAATAAACACCAAATTCACTTTGCTTTCCACCTGTTTCCTAATATATTAACTGCACTGGAACAAACTCATGTTTTCAAAATAAGTGCTAGAGGAGAACTAACTATACTTAGAAACTAACATCTGGATGCTCAGTGAGCTCATTTTTCATGGGGTGTGGAAAATTCTGAAGGAGATGGGAATACCAGACCATCTGACCTGCCTCTTGAGAAACCTGTATGCAGGTCAGAAAGCAACAGTTAGAACTGGACATGGAACAACAGACTGGTTCCAAATAGGAAAGGAGTACGTCAAGGCTGTATATCGTCACCCTGCTTATTTAACTTCTATGCAGAGTACATCATGAGAAACGCTAGGATGGATGAAGCGCAAGCTGCAACCAAGATTTCCAGGAGAAATATCAATAACCTCAGATATGCAGATGACACCACCCTTATGGCAGAAAGTGAAGAGGAACTAAAGAGCCTCTTGATGAAAGTGAAAGAGGAGAGTGAAAAAGTTGGCTTAAAGCTCAACATTCAGAAAACGAAGATCATGGCATCTGATCCCATCACTTCATGGGAAATAGATGGGGAAACAGTGTCAGACTTTATTTTGTTGGGCTCCAAAATCACTGCAGATGGTGACTGCAGCCATGAAATTAAAAGACGCTTACTCCTTGGAAGGAAAGTTATGACCAATCTAGACAGTATATTGAAAAGCAGAGATATTCCCTTGCCAACAAAGGTCTGTCTAGTCAAGGCTATGGTTTTTCCAATAGCCATGTATGGATGTGAGAGTTGGACTACAAAGAAAGCTGAGAGGTGCAGTATTGATGCTTTTGAACTGTGGTGTTGGAGAAGACTTTTGAGAGTCCCTTGGACTGCAAGGAGATGCAACCAGTCCATCCTAAAGGAAATCAGCCCTGGATGTTCACTGGAAGGACTGATGCTGAAGCTGAAACTCCAGTACTTTGGCAACCTGATGCGAAGAGCTGACTCATTTGAAAAGACCCTAATGCTGGGAAAGATTGAAGGTGGGAGGAGAAGGGACCAACAGGATGAGATGGTTGGATGGCATTACTGGCTCAGTGGACATGAATTTGGGTAAACTCGGGGAGTTGGTGATGGACAGGGAGGGCTGGTGTGCTGTGGTCCATGGGGTCGTGAAGAGTCAGACATGACTGAGCGTCTGAACTCTTTAGCTCTTCTTTGCTTTCTGCCATAAGGGTGGTGTCATCTGCATATCTGAGGTTATTGATATTTCTCCCAGAAATCTTCAATGCAGCTTGTGCTTCCTCCAGCCCAGCGTTTCTCATGATGTACTCTGCATATAAGTTAAATAAGCAGGGTGACAATATACAGCCTTGATGTACTCCTTTCCCGATTTGGAACCAGTCTGTTGTTCCACGTCCAGTTCTAACTGTTGCTTCTTGACTTGCATAAAGATTTCTCAGGAGGCAGGTAAGGTGGCCTGGTATTCCCATCTCTTGAAGAACTTATGAATATATGCTTAGGACTGTGCTAGCTAGAACTACACTAGAAGTAGAAGATATTTCCTTCTCTCAGCCAAATACAGGATGCTGATTTTATAGATGTATCAAATTGATAATAATCAAGACAAAATATAACAGTGATGAAATGAATACTATATTACCACAAAACTAAAAAGAAAATTATTTTTCCTCTCAGCTTATTTATCAGTAGTACAACTAAAGTGACAGTTCTAACATTTTCAGTACTGCCTCTTTAAAGACAATTACCCTGACATGTAATACTTTCTAGTTGTTTTACTTTTTTTCATAAGAGGTTCAACTATAATTTGTTGAGTATCTACAATTTGCTAGGTCCTCTGCACACAGCCATTTTCAACTGTCAGAACTCCAATTACTATTTTGTATAGAGGAAACAGGCTCAAAGAGATCTGCCAAAAGTCAACTAAAGAGCAGAGTTCATTGGGATTCAAATTCAGATTCTGCTGCTAACACAGTATTGCTTCTACACAACATACAGCTAAACTATTCTACTTTTGTTTTTTAAACCATTAAAAGCAACTTTTAGGTACCTGTTATTTTTTTATCATGTGGTATTCCTATCAAATTCTGAAACAATGTTACAGTATCAAATTGGAGAATTATTTTTTAGTTCTATCAGCAACTTTATACTTTCTTCTGCTGCTGCTGCTAAGTTGCCTCAATCGTGTTCGACTCTGTGCAACCCCAGAGACAGCAGCCCACCAGGCTCCCCCGTCCCTGGGGTTCTCCAGGCAAGAACACTGGAGTGGGTTGCCATTTCCTTCTCCAATGCATGAAAGTGAAAAGTGAAAGTGAAGTTGCTCAGTTGTGTCCGACTCCTAGTGACCCCATGGACTGCAGCCTACCGGGCTCCTCCGTCCATGGGATTTGCCAGGCAAGAATACGCCCTTCTAGTACTCTTTAAAAGCACATTGATGTTATCTATGATGATTCAATGACAAGCCAGAAGATCTGTGAACTGGGAATCATTATATTTCTAAAAAAAAAAAAAAATTACTGAATGTTCAATTTTCCTACACAATCAGAAATTTCAGAGGCAGTCTATGGAAGAGCATTCTTCCTCTGGGATCTGTTAAAGCAAAATTAGTTAATTTTCAGTTAAAAGTACAGTCAATCAAAACTCTTCACCACAATCAAGTTGTTTAACCAAGGTGTATGGCTGAGCAATGTGGAAATTCCTGTCTTTAAAGAAAAATGACAGTAATAGTTACACACAGAAGATGAAAATAAGGCAAGTTTCAAATGCCAAAAATCAAGCATACAGGACTTTGGTGAAAGCTACTATTTCTAAAACCCTCCAAAAAGATTAAGACAGGAACAGGGAAATACCAGTATCATCCAATGTTTTAAGGTAATGTGTCAATATCCAAATCAGTAACAAAAGTGCACCAAAGAGAAAAACAAATTTAGCTATACAATTCCAAAAAGAGAAAAGATAATCCTTTAAAAAATTTAGTCATCTAAGCTAACTACTACCCTTTATTCTGTTACAATTTTTCTGTCTTATTTATAAGCCAAGTTCATTTTCCAGTCCATTTTATCTTCTGTTATCCATGGTTAGTATGTGAGTCTGCAAGCAAATGTTAATTAATGCCATAAACATTCAACTTTTACTTGAATTTCAATCTTATTTTCATCCTACTCATACTATCTTCTTCCTCTTTTTCCATTACTAAGTGTCACAGATGATGCTATCATTATATTGCTTTCTGTATTTATAAGGGTCCAAGCTCATATCCCCAGACTTATGGGCGACATATTTATTCCGTTTAGACATTAACTCTTCCTTTCTCCTTCCTCTTGATGGAAACAATTTTCAACAGTCTATGTGAAAGATGAGCTCACCATGCCTTACACACTTAAAATTATAGACATGGTGGTGAGATTTATTTCAATGATTATTTCCATCTGCTCTTTCTATTCCACAGGAAAGAGGGTCTGCCACTGCAAATTGAACTATTGGCTCATTTAAATTATTCTACCTCTGAAAGTGACCTATATTTAATTTTCCAGGAAATGGATAAAACAATTATCCATTGTGACAACTATAACAGAACACACAAATAGAAGAACACACAAAATTTTTAAATGCTATCAGCAAATTTGGCTTCCCTTTTACTATTTTATAAATAAAACTAATGTTAATGCTCACAAAGTAAATCTAATATAAAATTTCTCTAAATTTTTGAACAGTAGCAGGTAAGAGATATAGCTTTAAAGAATCTTGATTTACTGTAAAGATCAGAAACTTCCATTTTCTAGTAAATTCATTCCAAGTATTATTTACTAGGTACTGATCTAAAAGGTATGCTTTGAATGACTGGCCTTATTAGAAAAGCTATACCAAGGAGTACAGGAGAATTTAACTGGGTTAACAACAACAAGAAAAAAATAAAATAATGGATCAGGAATAAAAAAAAAATCAAAACTTTTCTTATTCACAGACAATACAAAGTGTATGTACTACTTTCTAAGAAATCTACAAAAGCACTACTAGAACTAATAAGTGAACTTAACTACATTTCAGACTGTAAGGACAATACACAAAATTTAACTATATCTCTATATACTAATGTGGCTTCCCAGGTGGTGCTAGTGGTAAAGAACCTGCCTGCCAATGCAGGAGACATAAGAGACCTGGGTTCGATCCCTGGGTTGGGAAGACCCCTCTGGAGGAGGTCATGGCAATCTACTCCAATATTCTTGCCTGGAGAATCCTGATGGACAGGGGAGCCTGGTGGGCTACAGTCCATGGAGTTGCAAAGAGTCAGACATGACAAATTTTAAAATATTACTATCTATGATAGCATCAAAAATATTTAATACTTAGGGATAAATTTAGCAAAATATAGGCAAGATCTGTACACAAAAATGTGGAAAACTAAAACTACAAGAAAACTAAAAACACTGCAAAGACAAAGCCCTAAGTGGAGAAATATGTTCATTGATTAAAATATTCACATTGTTATATACTAACATTGTTAATATGTGAATTCTCACCAAAATGATTTACAGATTCAGTGCAATTCCAGACTAAATCCCAGCAGGCTTTTTTGCAAAACTTGACAAATTTTAGACTTTATTTGGGAATGTCAAAAAACCTAGAAGAGCCAAACAATTCTGAAGCTGAAGAAAAAAGCTGGAACGCTTATATTGTCCAATATTAGGACTTAACTATGAAGGTACAGTAATGAAGACAAGTGTTACACTGGCTTAAGGATAAACCCTACGGAATACAATAGAGAGCCCAGAAATACACCCACATATGTATAGTTAATTGCTTTCCCACAAAGACAACAATATAATTCAACCCTTCCTATACATATTTTCAAACATACGTGAGGAGGAAACACTATTACTCCATGTTATTTGTTTGGAAATAACAAAATTAAAACGTGCAAAGGCTTACTTTTCCCTGATTAGTATCATATTAAATCCACACAGAAAAGTATCTCAGTGTTTTCTCTTCTGTATGTTCAGCAATTAGTTCCTCTCCTTTGGGAAATGGAATGCCATGACCTATGTACTGCAGAAATACAGCAGCTTTTCTCTTATTTGAACTAAATGAAAGGAGGGAAGAGAGAACACTGACTACATGACCCTTCAGGATATATTCTGAATGCATTAAAATAAAACAAACTCTGTCAAACAGGAGCCTTGAAAATGCTTTATTCTAGATTAAAAATGGGAAGAAAAGCCATCATAATTATCGAAAAGGTAATATTGTCAAAGAATCCATTATATATATACATATATATCTTTGGAGTGACTGAAAAAAGAGAATCAGCCTGTGATGTACCTAAAGCTGAAATGCTTTTTAAAAAATCATTTCCTTATTAATATTGGAAGGGGGACAATGGATAAAAAAGGATGAGAAGTTTCAAAATTTAAATCACTCCCATTTCTTGGGAAAACATTTTTGAGGAAATGTTCATAAGTGCTATGATTCATAGTTGTTTTTCAATATTCAGTACACATTATGTTCTTGAAGTTTCTAATATCCCTCTTTGAAATTTGGTATTTTCAGACCTGAAAGCTCCTAGCATAGCAATACAAAAGAAAACCATACTCCCTAATTTCTTCAATTTGTTCTTTAAGGTATGTTTTTAATAATGATGAAAGTGATAATACTGGATGATATACTAATCTTGAAATTAAAGCCAGTGTTAAGATTTTCTTTCACCAACTCCGATTACTCTAATTATGGCAGGTATTTTGATTCTGTTTGAAAAGGCCAAAGGGGAGCAAAGGAAAGGGAAAAGTAGTATTTAATAAATGCCGTTCTGTGCCAGACACAGTCTTGTGCTAGTAAATAATCAGTTCTCAATGTGTGCATGTGTGTGTATGAAATGTATATGTGTTTACTACAAATTTTAAAACATAAAGGATATACAAGGCACAATTTATAATTATAATAAAATATACAATAATGTTTACTGTAAATTCCATGGAGCAAAATAATTCTGACAAAATGCTCTGGGCTGATCTTGCAAAAAGTGATGAGAAACCAACGCAGGGTTGCAAGTGATGAATGAGTGTAGTTCCAACCTTCATGTTGTTTGATAATTTCATTTATGTGAAAGAAAAAGAGAAAAGTAAAATGACAAACATGTATGTCATATCTCACACTTGTACATCAATAAAATGAGCAATTTCTTTGCTGAATTAGATAATAGTTTAGACACAAAAACAGACAATAGACTGTCTAATCTGCTTTACTGGAGTTTTCTCTGTCATTTTCTTAAATCCAGACAATCAACAACACATTAAATCAAGCTCTGGTTTACAGTATTTACCAGTTTCCACATTGTAAGTTCTAACATGACAGATTTCTGTCATGCTACCAATACTTTCCAAAACAAAGAGCCGGGAAGAGATATCCAATAGCACATCATTATATATTTTACCATACAGAAATAACAGACATACATTAGTACAGTGTAGCAAAATAATTAGAAAGTGAAAGAGTTTTGAACATTTATATGCCATTACTTTTAACACTGAGTTACACAAGGCTATGGTCTGTGTGATAAGATTGGCTAGTTTTCTCTTCTTATGGTTTCAGTGTGTCTGCCCTCTGATGCCCTCTCGCAACACCTACCGTCTTACTTGGCTTTCTCTAACAGAAAACTAGCCAATCTGATCACACGGACCACAGCCTTGTCTAACTCTGTGAAACTAACCCATGCCGTGTGGGGCCACCAAGATGGACGGGTCATTGTGGAAAGGTCGGACAGAATGTGGTCCACTGGAGAAGGGAATGGCAAACCACTTCAGTATTCTTGCCTTGAGAACCCTATGAACAGTATGAAAAGGCAAAATGATAGGATACTGAAAGAAGAACTCCCCAGGTCAGTAGGTGCCCAATATGCTACTGGAGGTCAGTGGAGAAATAACTCCAGAAAGAATGAAGGGATGGAGCCAAAGCAAAAACAATACCCAGTTGTAGATGTAACTGGTGATAGAAGCAAGGTCTGGTGCTGTAAAGAGCAATATTGCATAGGAACCTGGAATGTCAGGTCCATGAATCAAGGCAAATTAGAAGTGGTCAAACAAGAGATGTCAAGAGTGAACGTCGACATTCTAGGAATCAGTGAACTAAAATGGACTGAAATCGGTGAATTTAGATCAGATGACCATTATATCTACTGCTGTGGGTAGGAATCCCTTAGAAGAAATGGAGCAGCCATCATGGTCAACAAGAGAGTCTGAAGTGCAGTACTTGGATACAATCTCAAAAACGACAGAATGATCTCTGTTCGTTTCCAAGGCAAACCATTCAATATCACGATAATCCAAGCCTATGCCCCAACCAGTAATGCTGAAGAAGTTGAAGCTGAATGGTTCTATGAAGACCTACAATACCTTTTAGAACTAACACCCAAAAAAGATGTCCTTTTCATTATAGGGGACTGGAATGCAAAAGTAGGAAGTCAAGAAACACCTGGAGTAACAGGCAAACTTGGCCTTGGAATATGGAATGAAGCAGAGCAAAGGCTAACAGAGTTTTGCCAAGAGAACACACTGGTCATAGCAAACACCCTCTTCCAACAACACAAGAGAAGACTCTACACATGGATATCACCAGATGCTCAACACCAAAATCAGACTGATTATATTCATTCCAGTCAAAGTAGGAGAAGCTCTATACAGTCAGCAAAAACAAGACCGGGAGCTGACTGTGGCTCAGATCATGAACTCCTTATTACCAAATTCAGACTCAAATTGAAGAAAGTAGGGAAAAACGCTAGACCATTCAGGTATGACCTAAATCAAATCCCTTATGATTATACAGTTGAAGAGAGAAATAGATTTAAGGGACTAGATCTGAGAGACAGAGTGCCTGATGAACTATACACGGAGGTTTGTGACATTGTACCGGAGACAGGGATCAAGACCATCCCCATGGAAAAGAAATGCAAAAAAGCAAAATGGCTGTCTGGGGAGGCCTTACAAATAGCTGTGAAAAGAAAAGAAGTGAAAAGCAAAGCAGAAAAGGAAAGATATAAGTATGTGAATGCAGAGTTCCAAAGAATAGCAAGAAGAGATAAGAAAGCCTTCCTCAGTGATCAATGCAAAGAAAGAGGAAAACAACAGAATGGGAAAGACTAAAGACCGCTTCAAAAAATCAGAGATACCAAGGGAAGATTTCATGCAAAGATGGGCTCAATAAAGGACAGAAATGGTATGCACCTAACAGAAGCAGAAGATATTAAGAAGAGGTGGCAAAAATACATGGAAGAACTGTACAAAACAGAGCTTCACAACCCAGATAATCATGATGGTATGATCACTCATCTAGAGCTAGACATCCTGGAATGTGAAGTCAAGTGGGCCTTAGAAAGTATCACTATGAACAAAGCTAGGAGGTGATGGAATTCCAGTAGAGCTATTTCAAATCCTGAAAGATGATGCTGTGAAAGTGCTGCACTCAATATGCCAGCAAATTTGGAAAACTCAGCAGTGGCCACAGGACTGGAAAAGGTCAGTTTTCATTCCAATCCCAAAGAAAGGCAATGCCAAAGAATGCTCAAACTACCGCACAATTGCACTCATTTCACACGCTAGTAAAGTAATGCTCAAAATTCTCCAAGCCAGGCTTCAGCAATACACGAACTGTAAACTTCCAGATGTTCAAGCTGGTTTTAGAAAAGGCAAAGGAACCAGAGATCAAATAGCCAACATCTGCTGGATCATGGAAAAAGCAAGAGAGTTCCAGAAAAACATCTATTTCTGCTTTAGTGACTATGCCAAAGCCTTTGACTGTGTGGATCACAATAAACTGTGGAACATTCTGAAAGAGATGGGAATACCAGACCACCTGACCTGCCTCTTGAGAAACCTATATGCAGGTCCGGAAGCAACCGTTAGAACTGGACATGGAACAACAGACTGGTTCCAAATAGGAAAAGGAGTACATCAAGGCTGTATATTGTCACCCTGCTTATTTTACTTATATGCAGAGTACATCATGAGAAACACTGAGCTGGAAGAAGCACAAGCTGGAATCAAGATTGCCGGAAGAAATATCAATAACCTCAGATATGCAGATGACACCACCCTGATGGCAGAAAGTGAAGAAGAACTAAAGAGCCTCTTGATGAAAGTGAAAGAAGAGAGTGAAAAAGTTGGCTTAAAGCTCAACATTCAGAAAACTAAGATCATGGCATCTGATCCCATCACTTCATGGGAAATAGATGGGGAAACAGTGGAAACAGTGTCAGACTTTATTTTGGGGGGCTCCAAAATCACTGCAGATGGTGATTGCAGCCAGGAAATTAAAAGACACTTACTCCTTGGAAGGAAAGTTATGACCATCCTAGATAGCATATTAAAAAGCAGAGACATTACTTTGCCAACAAGTCCGTCTAGTCAAGGCTATGGTTTTTTCAGTGGTCATGTATGAATGTGAGAGTTGGACTGTGAAGAAAGCTGAGTGCCAAAGAATTGATGCTTTTGAAGTGTGGTGTTGGAGAAGACTCTTGAGAGTCCCTTGGACTGCAAGGAGGTCCAACCAGTCCATTCTAAAGGAGATCAGTCCTGGGTGTTCACTGGAAGGACTGATGCTGAAGCTGAAACTCCAATACGTTGGCCACCTCATGCGAAGAGTTGACTCACTGGAAAAGACCCTGATGCTGGGAGGGACTGGGGGCAGGAGAAGGGGACGACAGAGGATGAGATGGCTGGATGGCATCACCGACTCAATGGACATGAGTTTGAGTAACTCCGGGAGTTGGTGATCGACAGGGAGGCCTGGAGTGCTGTGATTCATGGGGTCGCAAAGAGTCGGACATGACTGCGCGACTGAACTGAACTGAACTTTTAACATAATTTAATTATAAGTTTACATAATTTAATTTTTTAACAATGACTGTATTTAACAATAGTTCATAAGACTTCTAGACACTGAATCAGCTCTTGCAAGGTAGTATAAGCAAGCTCTAGTAGAGTATTTGCTGGATACCATATAAATGTTTCACAGACAAGGGAACCATCCAGCAGGGGTTCATTTGAGATCGCTCAGTTCATAAATGGTAATAATGTGCTCCAAGCTGGGGTCTGACTGACCCAAATCTGTGCTCTATTCTACCAGGTTATCAAAGATACACTTTACACCCAACTTTAATATAAAAATTCATACAAGGATGTTTTATTTGCAAATGTCCATGTAGAAATCTGATTTTGGTATGTTCTTTTGACTTGGAACAACAGATGTGTCATCACTTTCAGTAAGGGAAGGTTTGCTGCATGGGCTTGGGTTGATAAGGCAGGACCTACCCATAAAAATCTTGATAGAGATATGTCTCATGGGAATTGGAAAGTCATGGCAACTGAGGGATTGGCCAATCTTCTTATGTCTCACTGCTATATGGTCTCTATTTTTCTGAATGCATCTGTTCATTGTTTTTGTCTTATACACTGAGTATCTACTGAGCAGAGAAAATTATTACCACGGATAATAAAAGAGACTCTATATAAAGAAAGTGAGTCAATTCATCAAGAATACACCAATTCCTAAAAGTGTAAGCACGAGAGAGCTTTAAAATATATGAAGCAAAAACTTACAGAACTGGAAAGAGAAACTGACAATTATAGTTGGAGATGTCAACACATCTCTTTTAGTAATCAATAAAACGAACAGATAGAAAATCAGCAAGAATATGCAAGAACTGAACAACAGCATCAACCAACTGGGTCTTTAAAATTTAAAGAGCACTCTACTCATCAACATCAAAATATACATGTTCTTTTCAAATCCACATGAAACATTCACCAATCATATCCTAGCTTATAAAATGAGCCTGTACAAATTTAAAAGAAGTGAAATTATATGAAGCATGTTCCTTTACTCTAAGAAGAATTAGAAATCAATAATTTGTAAAGATAACAGTAAAATCTCCACACACTTAGAAATTAAATATATTTCTAGATAACCTAGAGGTCTAAAAGAAGTATCAAAGGAAATTAGAAAATATTTTGAAGTGAATGAAAATATAACATATCAAAATTTCAGAGATATATAGTGCTTAGAGGGAAATCTATGGTATATATGTTTATATAAGAAAAGAAGGTCTCAAAACAATAATCTAAACTCCTACACAAAGGAACTCTCAAAATGAACAAAATAAACCCAAAACTATCAGAAAAAATTTCAAAAAAAATCACTGAAATTGAAAACAAAATACTTGACAGAAATGAGTGAAATCAAAAGCTAGCACTTTGTAAAGAGTAATAAAATTAATTTTAAAAGAAACGCCTCAAACAAGACTAGTAGAAAAAAACGAAAACAAATTATCAACATTTAAAATGAAATAGAGGAAAAGATAAGTTTTCATTCCAAACCCAAAGAAAGGCAATGCCAAAAGAATATTCAAACTACCACACAATTGCACTCACCTCACTAGCTAGCAAAATAATGCTCAAAATTCTCCAAGCTAGGCTTCAACAGTACATGAAACAGAACTTCCAGATGTTCAAGCTGGATTTAGAAAAGGCAGAGGAACCAGAGATCAAATTGCCAACATCCACTGGATCATCGAAAAAGCAAGAGAGTTCAGAAAAACATCTACTTCTGCTGTTTGACTATGCCAAAGCCTCTGACTGTGTAGAACACAACAAACTGTGGAAAATTCTTAAAGAGATGGGAATACCAGATCACTTTACCTGCCTCTTGAGAAATCTGTATGCAAGTCAAGATGCAACAGTTAGAACTGAACATGGAAAAACAGAGTGGTTCCAAATTGGGAAAGGAGTACGTCAAGGCTGTATATTGTCACCCTGCTTATTTAACTTACATGCAGAGTACATCATGAGAAACGCTGGGCTGGAGGAAGCACAAGCTGGAATCAAGATTGCCAGGAGAAATATCAATAACCTCAGATATAGAGATGACACCACCCTTATGGCAGATAGCAAAGAGGAACTAAAGAGCCTCTTGATGAAAGTTAAAGAGGAGAGTGCAAAAGCTGGCTTAAAACTCAACATTCAAAAAAGTATGATCATTCCATCTGGTCACATCACTTCACGGCAAATAGGGAAACAAGGAAACAGTGATGGCCTTTATTTTTCTGGGCTCCAAAATCACCGCAGATGGTGGCTGCAGCCATGAAATTAAAAGACATTTGCTCCTTCACAAACCTAGACAGCATATTATGAAGCAGAGACATTACTTTGCCAACAAATGTCTGTCTAGTCAAAGCTATGGTTTTTCCAGTAGTCATGTATGGATGTGAGAGTTGGACCGTAAGGAAAGCTGAGCACCGAAGAATTGATGCTTCTGAACTGTGGCGTTAAAGAGACTCTTGCGGGTCCCATGAAAGGAAACAAACTGTCATATATCCATTACAGTGGAATACTATTCAGCAGTAAAAAGGAATGAATTATTGATACAAGCCATAATGAATGAAACATGAATCTCAAAGGAACTATGCTGTATGAAAGGAGCCAGTGTCAAAAATTATATACTGTATTATTCTATTTATATGACATTCTCAAAAAGACACAATCACAGTGATGGAAATAGATCAATACTGATGAAGGTAATGTGTAGGAGTTGGTGATGGACAGGGAGGCCTGGTGTGCTGCGACTCACAGGGTCGCAAAGAGTCGGACACGACTGAGTGAATGAACTGAACTGAACTGAATGCGTAAGAGGAAAGAGTAACTACAAAGGGATAACTTAAGCAGTTCTGAGGATGAAAGAGCTATTCTGTACCCTGATTGTAGTGGTACTTACATGTATTTATACATGTATTAAAATTCATAGAACTGTACACCTCCAAAGAGTCAACCTTATGTATGTTAACTTGAAAAATAAAATATAAGGTGTTAAGTAGTCAAATAACAATATCAATTTATATTATCACTATCACAAGAGCCCGTTTCCCATTAAAGAGGGAAATGAAACAAAGAAAAAAATAGTTTAAGTCAAACCATTTGTTTTATTTTTTTTTCATTTGATCATTTTTTAAATTTATTTATTTTTTATTTTACTTTACAATTCTGTATTGGTTTTGCCATACATTGACATGAATCCACCAAAAATGCTATAGTAGGTAACATAAAACCTGAGTTTTCTCCAGCCTTACCAGCCTAAAGTATATCAGTGGTAAACTGTTTACTGCTTGCTGCCCTTACTTACATAATGTCTCATATTTCCTTTTGGCCTCCACTCTCTACCCAATCCCCAACCCCAGTTATTTATGGGAGGCCACAGATGTCTCACAGGTGTTCTTAGGGTCTCCACATCCTGCCCTATTTTGTTGATGTCTGACTCTTCATTTCACGGAAGTGCTTCACTATTGTTCCCGCTGACCTTCCAAAGTTGCAAATCCTTAAAGAATTCCTTTAGTCCTCAGTACATAGGAGACACACTAGGTTCTTGCAGAGACGAGGAGAATGTCCTCTTGTAATCATTTCAGGTTCCTTGACTGTACCAAGCTCTCAACTCAAGATCTTGCTGCTATATCAACTTGAAAAACTTCTCCATCTTTTTCCTAGTTAACTCATCCTACAAGTGTCAGTTAAAACAGTAATACCTCAAGGTAACCTTCTCTGACCCTTCCAAATTATGTTAAATTCTTTTGTCATATTCTTTGATAGCACTCTATATTTCTTTGCAGTGCTTACATACCTCTAATTACTTATCCAAACTCACTGCTAGGTTACAGAGTCCATGAAGACAGGGCAAGTGTCTCTTTTGTTGACTGCTATATCATATCTCTGGTGTGTAGTATGGTAGACAAACATGACTGGTTGCTATATGCCTCTCAGAGGTAAAAATCTCCCTGTCCCTGGAGGTGTAGAAAGAAAGTTACAGGACAATCTCAGTAATAATGTAAAAGGGATTCAGACAAGATTGGGAGTTAAAACTAGAGGATCCTCAAAATCCTCTGAAATATAATGTGAATTACAAAATTTCAAATAATTAGAACACAATTGAACATACAATAAAACTATTCTGTGCATAATCTATACTATTCAAATTCTGGTGTGACACAGTATTAGTCACTAAAATGCCTTAAAAGATGCTTGAAATAAAAATTCTGAACAATATTTAACTTAAAAATTAAAAGACCAAACTCAATCTTGTGCTCCCAACTGAATTAACAGATGTTGCCTGTTTTTGTTTGGAATACATGTCATTTCATGGAATTAATTATTTAGCTAATATTTTCTTTCTTATAAAATCTGGTCTTAATTGGAAATCAATTTTTCTTAAGTTTCAACAAGTTAAGCATCTAAAGAGACATAACATCAAACCAAAATCTGCTTAAAAACATTTAAAAAGACACTATTTGATCAGTTTTCAAATAGACTTGGATTATTAAAAACAGAACAGACACATTCTGTCTGACAATATGTATTTTCAAATCTAAGTGTGTTTCTGTACTTCAACAGGCATTATTCAATGAAGACACAACAAAAACACATTAAAGATCAACTCTCCCTTATGAGTAGTCAAGGGAACTAAGCTGCATCTCTGTCATTCCTCACTGGCTTACTACAGACAGGATTCTCAAGATTCTTAACTAATTACATCTGCAAAGATCCTAGTTTCAAACAAGGTCACATTCTTAAGTTAATCTTTTTGTACTTCAATTTCCTCTCTAACATGAAAGAGGTAGTGTTTTGAAATAAAACTGTTAACTTTTTCCATAGACACCAGTATCTTTGTTGCCGCTAAGGCAACAGACCTTTTGCAGTCCTTAACCTTCTGAGACTCTTTCACTGCATTTCATAATTCTGATCAATCACAGTTCTTGACACCCATTCCTTCCATCTTGATTTCCAAGACACTAATCTTCACGGTTAGTTCTTCCTACTAAAGTCTACCATCTATGTGATTCAGACACCAAAATGTTTATCTCCGGATCATTTCATTTCTTCATCCTGTCTCTTGTTTGTAGAAAAGCTGTAGCCTCCCAGGCCATTCCTGAGTCACAAAAGCCGGGCTCAAGAATTCATGATTGAAATGACATGAACATGTAGTGACAAAAAAAGCAGCAGTTGGGACAGGAGAACTGTTGCTTTACAGACGCTAAAACCTCCATCAAATGGAAGATATTAACTACTTGATGATCATGAGCACACAGAGCTACTGGAACCTGAGGATTAATAGTGTTAACCCCCTGTGACACCGCCATGTTGCCTCACCATCAATCAGTCAGAGAACTGTGCACTGGTAGATCCTACTCCCGTGATTCCCCTCCCTCACTTTCCCCTTGAAACGGGCCCTGAGGCCCTTCAAGGAGTTCAGGCCTTTTGCACATGAGCTGCCCTGTTCTCCCTGTATGGCCCTTGCAATGGGCCCTTCTCCACTCCCAACTCCAGGTTGGGCACACGAGCTTGGGTTCAACAAAAATTTCACTACTTACTGATCCCCAAACTTGCACACCATACTTAACATCTGTCACTGGCTCTCCCACAAACACACTGAACTCAACATGTCCAAAACTGAATTTAGTAACTGGGCAATACAATGGATAGGAGGCAAAGGCTCTAGAATGAAGACTACCTGGGTAGAAATACTGGCTCTGCCTCTTATTAAATGTCCAACCCTGAAAAAGTTACTCTGATCTTTCTTTGTTTCTCTCATCTATAAAATAGAAATAATAATTACAATTATTTCACACTTACAGGTTATAGTTTACGACATTGAATAGAATCAAGTTGTGAACTGGTCAATTCCTGTTTCATCATGGAGGTTCACACTATATTGAGATGCAAGTTTCATGACAATGAGCTTGTGAAACCAGAAAACTATAGTGCTTCTTAAAATCAGGGATGTATTTTCCATACCACATTTTAACCACATTTCTGTTATCAATAATGTGTACATTTTAAAATATGTTTTCTGAAAAATTGGTATTACATTGATGATAACTAGGAAATAGTAAACCAGATACTGCTTTTTAATATAATGATTACTTTACTGACTAATTACTGGCATCTTTATTTTCAGTTTAGCATATTCAGTGGTGTTTATTCTAGTTAAGTACTGTTTATTTCTCTATTCATCACTGTACTTCAACTAGTAGCAGCATGTGAAAGAGAAATCATATTTATTCAAGTTCCTTAACATGAATCTGTCATTTAATTATCAACTTCTTACTTGGGATTTTGCTAATCTCAGCCTCTAGCACCCACAAGCCATTACTTACCCTTCAAGGAAGACCACATTTTAACTTTTCCAAGCCCCACCCAGGCACTTCTGCCTTGATAAGGCACTACCTCTACTTTTAAAAATACTTAAAAAGTTATATTTTATCATTATATTAGTGTAAAGAATATAATCCCAGCAGGACTTATTATTACACATTCATTATTCATATACTCCTTTTCCTCTGATTTTAAAGTAAATAAAAATGGAAACATTTTTGAGAAACCTATATGCAAGTAAGGAAGCAACAGTGAGAACTGGACATGGAACAACAGGACATGGTCCTAATAGGAAAAGGAGTACGTCAAGGCTGTATATTGTCACCCTGCTTATTTTACTTATATGCAGAGTACATCATGAGAAACGCTGGGCTGGAAGAAGCACAAGCTGGAGTCAAGATTGCCAGGAGAAATATCAATCACCTCAGATATGCAGATGACACCACCCTAATGGCAGAAGTGAAGAGGACCTAAAGAGCCTCTTGATGAAAGTGAAAGAGGAGAGTGAAAAGGTTGGCTTAAAACTCAACATTCAGAAAACTAAGATCATGGCATCTGGTCCCATCACTTCATGGCAAATAGATGGGGAAACAGTGGAAACAGTGTCAGACTTTATTTTGGGGGGCTCCAAAATCACTGCAGATGGTGACTGCAGCCACGAAATTAAAGACACTTACTCCTTGGAAGGAAAGTTATGACCAACCTAGATAGCATATTCAAAAGCAAGGACATTCCTTTGCCAACAAAGGTCCATCTAGTCAAGGCTATGGTTTTTCCAGTGGTCATGTATGGATGTGAGAGTTGGACTGTGAAGAAAGCTGAGTGCTAAAGAATTGATGCTTTCGAACTGTGGTGTTGGAGAAGATTCTTGAGAGTCCCTTGGACTGCAAGGAGGTCCAACCAGTCCATTCTAAAGGAGATCAGCCCTGAGTGTTTATTGGAAGGACTGATGCTGAAGCTGAAACTCCAATACTTTGGCCACCTCATGCAAAGAGTTGACTCATTGGAAAAGACTCTGATGCTGGGAGGGATTGGGGGCAGGAGGAGAAGGGGATGACAGAGGATGAGATGGCTGGATGGCATCACGGACTCGATGGATGTGAGTCTGAGTGAACTCTGGGAGTTGGTGATCAACAGGGAGGCCTGGCATGCTGCAATTCACGGGGTCGCAAAGAGTCGGACACGTGAGCAATTGAACTGAACTGAAGAAAATTGTGAGCCCTAGGCCCTTTACTTATAGTACCTAATGGATAAATCGGCCCTGTTTTAAGGCCCTGCTTCAATGTCACCTCTTTGAGATATTCTTTAATCTCCTCCAAACTTGGTTCAAGGCAGAATGTCACCTTCTTACTCTCACAGCACTTGGTTCTCTTTTTCCTTATGATATTTAATAATTTATTAAATTAGACACTAAAGAATCTTCTCACCTACCATGGCTGCTGCTGCTTTTTTTTTTCACCACCACTCCTCACCACCAAATTTGGCAGACAATTCTGGCTTTTTATTAAACTAAGTATTAATATACTCAGGATAGAATCCACTCTTCTCTCTATTTTTGTTTGTAGAAAGAAGAGTAAAACAGGAATTGAAAGAACAAAAAAGACTGTTAAACACTTGGTCAGACACAATATCCAGACAGAGGTTTTTAAAGCGTGTGATGTAACTCATGAAATAGCCAAATGTCTCAAGTTGTTTGTTGTTGTTAAATTCTGGCCCCATGGACTGCAGTCCACTAAGCTCCTCTATCGATGGGATTTCCCAGGCAAGAATACTGAGTGGGTTGCCATTTCCTTTGCTGGGGGACCTTCCCAACACAGGTATTGAGCCTGTGTCTCCGGCACCGCAGGCAGATTCTTTCCCACTGAGCCACCAGGGAAGCTCAAATATCTCAAGAAGCATGCTAAATACTTCAAGTCACAGTATCTGGATGAGTTGTTAATTCAGTGTAATGAAGAACACAGAAAACTGAAGATGGTTTTGAATGACCAGGGATTAAAGGATATAGAACAAAAGAGATTCCAGAAAGGAACTGAAGATAGGCAAGGGGAAGAAAAGAGGAGGAGACTATTTTACAATCAGTATTTTTCTGAATGGGACCGTATCATATTATCTAGTCCCTAAGCAGATAGCGTAAGTTCTCAAGAGGCAGGGGCTTTCAAAAAGGAATAAAATGAAAATAGGCTTCCCAGGAGGTGCAATAATAAAGAATCTGTCTGCCAGTGCTGGAGATGCCAGTTCAATCCCTGGTTCAGGAAGACCCCCTGGAGCAGGAAACGGAAACCCACTCCAGTATCCTTGCCTTGAAGAGTCTATGGACAGAGGAGCCTGGTAGGCTACAGTCCATGGGGTTACAAAGAGTTGGACATGACTGAGTGTGCACACACGCACACACGCACACACACACACACACAGTCCCTGCCATCTATAAGAAGGAAGTGAAAGCAGTTCCTTACGTGTACTCTTCCAGGGAAGATAGCTAGCACACATTTTAGCTTGGCCAAAAAGTTTGTTCTGGTTTTTCTGTAAGCTGTTCCAGAAGACCATGCACAACCTTATTGGCCAACGCAACATATTGACTGAAAGAACTGTCTTTGGTGCCTTTTGTGGCAAAATGGCCCTTGTACAGTAATTGGAATAATGACTCTAAAGTTCTTTATATAACTGATATAATGTTCAATTGTCGATGTGACTGGTGATGGAAGTGAAGTCCAATACTGTGACGAACAATATTGCATAGGAACCTGGAATGTTAGGTTCATGAATCAAGATAAAATGGAAGTGGTCAAATGGGAGATGGCAAGAGTGAACATCGACATTCTAGGAATCAGTGAATTAAAATAGACTGGAATGGGTCAATTTAACTCAGATGACCGATATACCTACTACTGTGGTCAAGAAGCCTTAGAAGAAATGGAGTAGTTCTCATAGTCAACAAAAGACACAATGATCTCTGTTTGTTTCCAAGGTAAACCATTCAGCATCACAGTAATCCAAGTCTATGCTCCAACCACTAATGCCAAGGAAGCTGAAGTTGAATGGTTCTATGATGACCTATAAGAACTTATACAACTAACACCAAAAAAAAGATGTCCTTTTCATCATAGGGGACTGGAATGCAAAAGCAGGAAGTCAAGAGATACCTGGAATAACAAGCTAATTTGGCCTTGGAGTACAGAATGAAGCAGGGCAAAGGCTAGCAGAGTTTTGCCAGAGGAACCCACTGGTCATAGCAAACACCCTCTTCCAACAACACAAGAGACGACTCTACACATGGACATCTCCAGATGGTCAATACAGGAATCAGATTGATTATATTCTTTGCAGCTGAAGATGGAGAAGGTCTATACAGTCAGCAAAAACAAGACCACGAGCTGACTGTGGCTCAGATCATGAGCTCCTTATTGCCAAAATCAGACTTAAATTGAAGAAAGTAGGGAAAACCACTAGACCATTCAGGTTAGACCTAAATCAAATCCCTTACATTATACACTGGAAGTGACAAATAGATTCAAGGGATTAGATCCCACTGACAGACTGCCTGAAGAACTATTGAAAGAGGTTTGTGACACTGTACAGGAGACACTGATCAAGAAGTTCCCCAAGAAAAAGAAATGCAAAAAGGCAAAATGGTTGTCTGAGGAGGCCTTACAAATAGTGGAGAAAAGAAGCAAAGCTAAAGGCAAAGGAGAAAAGGAAAGATGTACCCGTCTGAATGCAGAGTGCCAAAGAACATCAAGGAAAGATAAGAAAGCATTCCTCAGTGATCAATGCAAAGAAATAGAGGAAAATAATAGAATGGGAAAGTATACACAGAAGAACTATACAAAAAAGATCTTAATAACCTAGACAACCATGAACAGTATGATCACTCACCTAGAGCCTGACATCCTGGAGTGTGAAGTTAAGTGGGCCTTAGGAAGCATCACTACGCACAAAGTTACTGGAGCTGACAGAATTCTAGCTGAGCTATTTCAAGTCCTAAAAGATGATGCTGTTAAAGTGTTGCACTCAATGTGCCAGCAAATTTGGAAAACTCAACAGTGGCCACAGGACTGGAAAAGGTCAGTTTTCATTCCAATCCCAAAGAGAAGCAATGCCAAAGAATGTTCAAACTACCACACAACTGCACATCCCACATGCTAGTAAAGTAATACTAAAAATTTTCCAAGCAAGCCTTCAACAGTATGTGAAACAGAACTTCCAGATGTTCAAGCTGGATTTAGAAAAGGCAGAGGAACCAGAGATCAAATTGCCAACATCCACTGGATCATAGAAAAAGCAACAGAGTTCAGAAAAGCATCTACTTCTGCTTTATTAATTATGCCAAAGCCTTTGACTGTGTGGAACACAACAAACTGTGGAAACTTCTTAAAGAGATGGGAATACCAGACCACCCTACCTGCCTCCTGAGAAATCTGTATGCAGGTCAAGATGCAACAGTTAGAACTGAACATGGAAAGACAGAGTGGTTCCAAATTGAGAAAGGAATATGTCAGGGCTGTATACTGTTACCCTGCTTATACATCATGCAAAATACAGGCTGGATGAAGCACAAGCTGGAATCAAGACTGCCAGGTGAAATAGCAATTACCTCAGATATAGAGATGACACCACCCTTATGGCAGAAAGCAAAGAGGAAATAAAGAGCCTCTTGATGAAAGTGAAAGAGGAGAATGAAAAGCTGGCTTAAAACTCAACATTCAGAAAACTAAGATCATGGCATCTAGTCCCATCACTTCATGGTAAATAGATGGAGAAACAATGGAAACAGTGACAGACTTTATTCTTGGGCTCCAAAATCACTGCAGATGGTGACTGCAGCCATGAAATTAAAAGATGCTTGCTCTTTGGAAGAAAAGCTATGACCAACCTAGACAGCATATTAAAAAGCAGAGGTACTACTTTGCCAACAAATGTCCATCTAGTCAAAGTTATGGTTTTTCCAGTAGTCATGTATGGAAGTGAGAGTTGGACCAAAAAGAAAGCTCACTGCCAAAGAACTGATGCTTTTGAACTGTGGCATTGGAGAAGACTCTGGATAGTCCCTTGGACTACAAGGAGATCAAACCAGTCCATCCTAAAGGAAATCAGTCCTAAATATTCACTGGAAGGACTGATGCTGAAGCTAAAGCTCCAATACTTTGGCTACGTGATGCAAAGAACTGATTTATTGGAAAAGACCCAGATGCTGGCAAAGATTGAAGGCAGGAGGAGACGCGGGCGACAGAGGATGAGATAGTTGGATGGCATCACCAACTCAATGGACAACGAGTCTGAGCAAGCTCCAGGAGTTGGTGATGGACAGAGAAGCCTGATGTGCTGCAGTGCATGGGGCTGCAAAGAGTCAGAGACAACTGAGCGAATGAACGGACGTAACAATGAATTTAGAGCTGAACAATATGTACACATGCTAAACTTCAGGAGTTAAGATGTAACATTTTTGTTATGTAGTATTGCCAACTGTCACTTTATGACTTTATTATAATTTTGCAATTATATGATATGGAAAGCTTCAATAACTTATTAATGCTTTAGGTTACTACAAGGTTTGATTCCCTAAAAATACTCCTGTGAAACAGCATAAATTGGAAAAGAAGAAGAGATGTTTTAAATTGTATGTTCTTCAAGAAAATACAGAAGAGCCTTTAAATTTTTTTCAGTGACAGAGCTTTATGGTTTATCAGAAACTTTATCATTCCAAATTTGAAAAACTGCTAGTATATACAGGATAAGTACTATGTTAAAACTGAATTCTTTGAAATATATATGTGTATAAAATTAAGAAAATGTTCTCCATCCACCTAACATAATTACTGTGTTCTTAAAAATACAAGGTTTGATAAAATAAAATATATTCATATTAAAGGCCCTGGGGGACACTTGATAATTCCACTGATCTGTGTAAACACACCACCTGTCCATAACATACTAGTCTATAAATAATCATAGCTCTTCCCATCCCCAAAATGGAAACATCATTTCAGGAGGAAAGTAAAGCAAGAGACACAACTGTGTCAAGTTGAAAAACAGTCTGAACTCTATTGCAGGACCAGTGTTCTGATGCTCAAACATTTTGCTTTCTTAGGCAGGATTAAAAAAAAAAAATCAAATCACAGATTAATAAGCATAAATGACTTTATCACTTTAAAGCAATAAATTTACATTTTTGTTCAATTAAGTTACATTATATATCAGATCATTTTCACCACAGGCCAATTTCTCAAATAATTTTTACAATTTCATTTAGTCCGTTCTTAAAATGAGAGTTCTAAAATACTTTAAAACATAGAACTGAATGTATAAAATTAAAGTAACATTTTAAATGTTTCTAGTTTAAGGAGCTAATATCAGTTTAAGGAGCTAATATCAGATCATTTTCACCACAGGCCAATTTCTCAACTAATTTTTACAATTTCATTTAGTCCATTCTTAAAATGAGAGTTCATTTAATTTAAAACATAGAACTGAATGTATAAATTTAAAGTAACATTTTAAATGTTTCTAGTTTAAGGTTTTACATCTCTCCTCTACACGTTTCTATTCAAATGTCCATTGTACATTAAAAAAAAAAATCTAAGCTCTAATAACGTAGCCTAGAAAAGATATGTTTTACTATACGTATTCAACCTATGACACCATGTGTATTAAGTTGCTCAATCATGTCTGACTCTTCGTGGCCCTATGGACTGTAGCCCGCCAGGCTCCTCTGTCCATGGGTTTCTCCAGGCAAGGACACCTCCTCCAGGGGATCGTCCAGAATCAGGGATTGAACCTGCATCTCTTATGTCTCCTACACTGGCAGTCAGGTTCTTTATCACTAGCGCCACCTGGGAAGCCCATATGACACCATAACTAATGGTAAAATGACTGTTCCAATCCCTGCTCATATCCAAGACAGGCACAATTTATTTCCTCACCTCTCTCAAAAAAAAGACCCTCTTTTATATGCAGAGTACAACAGGCAAATGCGGGCTGGATGAAGCACAAGCTGGAATCAAGATTGCCAGGAAAAATATCAATAACCTCAGATATGCAGATGACACCACCCTTATGGCAGAAAGCGAAGAAGAACTAAAGAGCCTCTTGATGAAAGTCAAAGAGAAGAGTGAAAAAGTTGGCTTAAAACTCAACATTCAGAAAACTAACATCAAGGCATCTAATCCCATCACTTCATGGCAAATAGATGGGGAAACAGTGGAAACAGTGGCAGACTTTATTTTCTTGGGCTCCAAAATCACTGCAGATGGTGACTGCAGCCATGAAATTAAAAGACGCTTGCTCCTCGGAAGAAAAACTATGACTAACCTAGACAGCATATTAAAAAGCAGAGACATTACTTTACCGACAAATGTCCATCTAGTCAAAGTTATGGTTGTTCCAGGAGTCGTGTATGGCTGTGAGAGTTGGACCATAAGGAAAACTCACCGCCAAAGAATTGATGCTTTTGAATTGTGGTGTTGGAGAAGACTCTTGAGAGTCTGTTGGACTGCAAGGGGATCAAAACAGTCCATTCTGAAGGAAATCGGTCCTGAATATTCATTGGAAGGACTGATGCTGAAGCTCCAATACTCTGGCCACCTAATGCAAAGGACTGACTCATTGGAAAAGACCCTGATGCTAGGGAAGAATGAAGGCAGGAGAAAGGGACGACAGAGGATGAGATGGTTGGGTAGCATCACCAACTCAACGGACACAAGTCTGAGCAAGCTCCAGGAGTTGGGGATAGACAGGGAGGCCTGGTATGCTGCATTCCATGGGGTCGCAAAGAGTTGGACACAATTGAGCGACTGAACTGAACTGAACTGAAATGTGAATAAACAATACCAAAAAGAAAAATCAAAAACAAAGAAACCTTACAATCTAGATTGCTCCCGTGTCAGCACTTAATGGAGCAATTTCCTTCTAAATTCTAATGACATCTAACCACCACATGCTCTGATTTTAGTCTCTGATCAATTCCACTTTTTAAATATTCTGAAATGGATAGTATAACAGATTAAGGCACTCTATAAGGGAAGAACTCTTGAACAGAATAACACATACAGAATCTCACTGACTGGCTAGTGTAATAAACAACAATAACATTCTATGTTTGTGTTTAAATCCCATGAAGAGCTCATTAAAACACAGATGAGCAGGCCCCATCTCCTGATTCAGTATGTCTAAGGTGAGGTCCAAGAATACAGATTTCGTGCTTAGATGATTCTGATATCATTTGTCCAGGGACCACACTTTGAAAATCACTGATCTAATAATATTTAGTTATAATATGTATTGTCATATCCCACACACAAAATCGTACCTCAAATTGCTCTAATTTCATTCATTTTTAAAATTTACTTTATGCCAAGTTTTCAAATTTCTTTTATTAGGTGGCCTATTTCCTCGAGTCTTTTTTATGTTTTACATCTACCAAAAAAAGAAAAGCTTCCCAAAAGGCTAAAGGGCTGTCACTCTACCTACTGCTTTAAGACAATGGAACTTGAAACGCTTCAGAAATTCTACCCTATGCCACTACATAATTACATTTGCCATTCCTCATTAATCAGATTTACTCTCTAAGACAAGACACTATGCTTTGGCTTGGTTTAGATAACTAAATTTGTTTCCCTTTTGATATTTCTTAAATGATAATCTAATAAACTTTATTATAATATAAAAAACAGCTCTTCTCCTATATCCTAGCTCTCTCCCCTCCATGTCAGAACCACTTATCACTTCATAAACCATTTCATAAATAGTTGGTGCTATTGATTTCTACAAAATAAAATTGGTAGAAGTATGCTAAAACATGTCAATATTTATTAAAAATCAAAATCAAACATTTTGATCCACTAGACAAGACCCTAACAAACCTCTCCAATTTATCTTTCAGATTTTCTTACACAATCCCTGTTTTTACAAGTCTATCTGCTAACTTTCCACCATATTTCATCCTTCTCAACTATAAAGCTCTATGTTCTCCTCTTTCAATTAGTATCACCTTTAAAAGCAGTTTGAACTGGGTATTAATTCATTTTTCCCTGACTGCATTCAATTAACTATAATCATTTTTTATCTGCAAACACATCGTGTTTGAACTATACTGCTTTGTACTTTTCAAAAAACTGCTTTTTCCAGTTGTTCAGTATGTATTTTCTTGTTTCCAAAAAACCGTGAAGTTCTTTGATTTCTTTTGATTCCTTAAAAACTATATTCCATATAAGATGGCATGCAATAAACGCTTCCTAATTACCACAACTCTGACAAATAAGTAAGTTTACTAAATAGAAATGGGGAAGAGAATGTTAGTGTTTTCCAACAAATTGAATCTTTTCTTCTGCCTTCACACAAATAAACAATGTTTTTGAGTTCCTCTACAACTAGGTATGCCCACATAACACAGCTCTGTGTAACAGAATGCAGGTGAGAGTGATATATGCTACCTCTACTGCCAAGTTGCTTCAGTCGTGTTCGACTCTGCGCGATCCCATAGACGGCAGCCGACCAGGCTCCGCCGTCCCTGGGCTTCTCCAAGCAAGAACATATTCTACCTCTAGGCCAGGACAATTAGAATCTTCCACATAATATCCTACACAGTCTGTTTCTGTGGTGACCTTTGAGGTCATAGGCTGAAAATGGTAGAAATACATAGGAAAAAGCCTGGATCTTCCAAGTCAATTTTTGGAAAAAACTTGTCTATAGAATGTCCTGATCAGGCATAACCAAATTAGATTTTGTGTGAATGAGAATTAACCTCCATTATGTTAAGCCACTGAAATCTGGATTGATTTGATACAAAACTAGCACTACTGATATTAATATGACCAACAATGTTTACTAAATTAAAGAAATTTGTTTTTACAATTTTCCAGCAATTTAACTTAACTGTACATTGTCCTAAGTAACCTGAAAGTATTAATAGCCTTTATTCACTCAATGTTCCTTCACAATGTTCAATATTACAGTAGATTATGTACAGTATAACAAAGCAGATGATATACTGTGACATTTCAAATTTATTTGAAAATAACTTTTTTTGCAAGTTTTTTAATTTTTTATTTTTAATTTATTATTTATTTTACTTTACAATTCTGTATTGGTTTTGCCACACAGTATTTATTATTAGAGGAGCACTTATAAAATTTCATTCATGTTAGAAACAGAACTATACCTGAACCCCTTACAAGGGCTTTACTTTAAGACCTATGAAGACAAAGTAAATTTTTCAATAATAAAATGTAATTAAAACAACCAACACTGTGACCAAAATAGGTTGATTCCATTTAGCAGAGGACAAGTCTTAACTTTTAAGCCACATTTACCTACATCACCGTGTTCTATCATACCATCCTGATCCAAAATACAATGTCAAAGTATTTTAATAGTCACCTGAATACCACTGTCTTGAAAATTATATTATATATACACACATCATTTGTTACAGATAACAGAAAAAAGGAACTAATAAGAATTCTAACTGAATTCTGATTCAAACCATCGAAATTATTTAATCTCTTGGTTTAAAAAGAAAACTTCGCTCAAAAGGAAAATAAGTTCAAATATACAAACCACCTGGTGTAAAAAAAATTAGAACACTATTTAAAATGTATAAGTATCAGGAAGGACACCAGGAAGATATCCTAACACAGATCTTATGTAAAGACTAAGTTTTTACCAGTTTTACTTTCTGCTCCGTCAGTGTACCAATTTTTTAATTAAAAATCTTTTTTCCTGATTTAACGTTTTTCTTTTTTTGTTACAGCCCTCAGTTTTATCAGTTTCCTGGCCTTATAAATGTTATCACCAAGACAAAATGTTCCTAATAAAATGTGACTTTCTGAACGTAAAGAAGTTAAAAACAGGTCACTTCCTACTGCAAACAAAACTCTGAAGCTCTATTAAACAGGTAGAACATGTCTCACAATGAGCATTACACCCCAGACTTTTACCCCCACAGTCTATTACATAACTGTCAGTTAATACTAACAGTGAAAATTATAGTTAAAGATCTTAACGAAAACCATTACATTAATCTTGGTGAAAAAACCCAGAATGTATTCAAGAAACTTGTTAAGTGCTACCATCCACTGACTAACTAAAACCTAAGAAGAGGACTTAAGAGCAAAAATGCAGTTCTGTTAGTTTTGGATAACTGATTTAAGGCTGTACATGGCAGATAAGTCATCTAAGGGCTAAGAGAAAACTATTTTAAAAATAAATTTAGGAAAAAGTATTATGGGGGGGATAAAAAGCAGTAACTTTAACAAATCTTTACAGACCTGTCAGGCTTTTATAAATCTATTTTATCTTATCAAGGGAAAATATTTATAATAACTCAAAGTGGGATGGAATGACTAAATATATAATCTAGGATTATTACTATTACCATCTTATCATTTTCTCTAAATTATGGTTAATTTATACAGGTCATTAGACAATGTTACCAAGTCAGTCATGCCCACATGTGTATTTGCCAGTGTACTTACTAGCAGACGGCTGATCAGTCTTAATAAGGGTCCTTATTATAATTATTATGGATTGAGAGTTTTATGGCTTATATCTATAACTACACATCCACAACCCCCACAACTCATCTGATGGAACAGTCAAAACACAAGATTTTGTATCTGGAATGGACCTTATCAATCATCGAATCCATTATTCTTATTTTACAGATGAAGCAACTGAGGCCCACAGATAATTACTGAACAGCTAGTTCAATGCCAAGCTGAAATTAAACGAAGAGTTCTTTTTGACTATCATGCAATTCTTGATTTACGACTTCAAACTAGCTAAACCTAACTAAGCCCAAATTTATTACAAAATAAAAGAATGACAGCCTCTCCAACCAAGCTAGTAAGAGTAATGGTTGACAAATATTTAAGTTTCTATGATGTTTAGGAGATGATAGTAAAACTACAGCTCACCTATTAAGACCAGAGGATGAACATGGGAATGCATCAAGTTACAAAACGGAGCTAATACACTTATTTTTGATACAAGTTTAACCTGTTCCCTGCAGTCCATATATGAACACTGTGTATAAATCATGGAGCAAAAAGTAACAATTAAATCACATTAATAAAGAGTTAAAAGAAACCAAAAAAACAACTTCTGGCATGTTACTGAATGCTTTACACAGCATAAAGAAAGTGTTGCAGTCTTTGAGCTAAAAAAAAGAAAAGTATGTCTGTCCTATTTGATTCTTTAGTGATAAAAGCTGCAATGAGTTTTATAGATGGACTTGATACAGATAAGACAGAGTAAAACTCTGTGAGAAGTATGCCATTTTCCCCCTCTAATTTCCCTGCTCTATAAGAGAGATAATAATGATGATGATGACAATAAGCAAGGATTTGAAAACAAAGGGGAATATTTCTTTCTTGTTTGCATTATTTCATAATGCATTACACTTTTTAATGTGTCTGATATGCAAAGGAAATATGTTAGTCATAAAATACTTATTTCTTTGCCATAATTTCTTTAGCCTCATTATGCAAAAAAAAAAAAAAAAAGGGACAAGCCAGATTAAAACTACTAACAATTTCTGGGACATGTTTATAGAAAAATACACAACTCTGCATGAATTCACAGTGTGCTGCTTTTATTTTTTCTGTTGCACGTTAAGGTCACATATATGTACTATAACAGAAAATGTTTATGAAGTGTACTACTTAAAGTGATCCCGGCTGTCGTGTATCTACAGCATTTCAGGAAACACTGCTCTAAAATATAAATGAGGTTATGTAACAGGACAAAGCTCAAAGCCAAGACAGATAATGTTAAACTCATGATTTAAGAGGTTAAGAATTTAAAAAAGCAATGCCTGGCTTAACCTAAGACAGCTACATGCTTCTACCTGCTTCTGCATGCAGTCTGTTGCAATATGTTATAATTAAAGAAAACTAATTTCTCATATATATAGTTGGAAAAGTATCTTAATACCCTTTTCAGATAATTCTGTACATTCTGTTTTGACACTACAGCAAAGCTCAACAAGTAGTAACTTGTCCTAAAGGTTAGCTGCAATGTGTATGCATCTTTTTTCATACTGTTAACATTAAAATCCATTTGTCTAGTCTATACTTTGTACAGATCTTGTATCCAATCATAATTGTCTAATAACATGCACTGGTCATTTGGAAAAGACCTTCCAAAAGTTGACACATTTCATTTTAAAGTGACACCAGTTAGTATTACCTCTGGTCTTAAAAGAAAACTGTTAAATAGTGGGAAGCTGACAAGCTTAGTGGCAGATAAAAGTTTTTCCAAATTCTAATTTCCACTTAAAAGCTCATAATTTTTTATTGGAAACTAATAGTCAGTTGCTTAAGTGATACTCTGTTCATTTTTGAGAATATGTCTACTGAAGTACAGTGGATATCCAGCATATTTTATAGACATTATACATCTAACACACAGGCCATAGTCTGTCTGTCAGCTCTTGTGAGTAAAAAAAAACCACACAAAACTATTTATATGTAGGCCTATCACTGAGAAAATCTGGCAACTATCAGTATACTTTAAGTAAGATGGAAGAACATTAAAGAAGTATTTGTAAGCTGGGCAATTCAAGGCCAAACCTTTTATAGAAAATATAAAATAATTTTCAAGAAAGGTATTTTCAACTTTCCAAACTTGTATTATGGTCACTTTAAGTCATTTTCTCCTTGTGAGGTGGGGAGTGGGGAAGCTGATAGTGATGATTTTAGCAGTCAAGACTTTAGTCAATTTGATTCTGCCAACAGGGTTAACCTGAAGGCAGGCTTCCTTCTGCTCCACTACTAACTTCAAGTAATTTGACCTTCCTGAAACATATGACTGCTGTCACCCGTGGGCAACTGAGTGTAATTGAGGACTTGATCCTTGCAGAGATCACTGGCGTGGTCTTCTCCTTCATGGGCTGGATATGCAACTGTTGAAGAGCACTGGAGTTTAGGAAAAGGAAGAAAACTAGGCCATTCTGGGAGGCCCTCAGCATTTCCAACAGTGTGGAATCCTGAAAGAAGATTAACATCAGCCTAGTATTACTGATCCAAACTTCCCTAGCCTCTCAGAATAAATGGGTGGACTGAGTCTCCCTACAAAGAATACAGAGAGAACAACAAATAAAACAAAACATAAATAAATTTAACGGTCTAAACATATTAGGGAAAGTTTCTATAAGAAAGAGCTAAAACCAAAAAAATTTCCAAAACTCCAATGGAATCTATGCTGATTTTGATGACTAATTAACTGACGGCCAATATTAAGGTCTATCTGTACAGATTCTAATAAATTTTAACTTTTGCCATGGTGGTGGTGGTTTAGTCACTAAGTCATGTCCAACTCTTGCGACCCCATGGACTGTATGCTGCCAGGCTCCTCTGTCCATGGGATTCTCCAGGCAAGAATACTGGAGTGGGTTGCCATTTCCTTCTCCAAACTTTTGCCATAGATGGTATCAAATTTATAATATGCACTATGTATTTGATAAATTAAAATTTCTAAAGTCGTATTTCCACCTTGTTTTTCCAGTTACTAAGAAATTTGTTGAGCACCTAAAAAAGTAATTTGCATGTACCACAAGATTGCCTGCTGCAATGCTAATCGTGTGACATACTCAAGACATGTAAACATTTTTGTAGAATGCAAGAATAATTAAAATTAATTATTTGATAAAATTTTACAGCAGAGACTTTTGTAAGAGATGTCTAGATGGCATCTCCAAGTATTCTCTGAATTCCATCCTACAATGTATTAAAACTCCTTAATTATACCCCTTGCCAGTTAATTCCTATGCATCCCTGAATTCAAAGATCACCTCCTCAAAGAAACCTTCTCAAACTATCCACCCGCAGTTTATCAAATTCCTAACCATTCACACAAAGAACTCTACTTTTTCAGATTCAAGCAAGCAAAGTTGAGTACCTGCTCTGATGCTTCTCTACTAGACTATAAGCTCCGTGATTACAGGGACTGTATCTTTCTTGCTTATAATTTTATCTCCTCACATAGAACAAGTACTCAATAAATACTGCTAAAAGAATGAAAGACTAATAAAATGATTCAACTATTTATAATCAGAATAAGAAAATATTATTTTTTGGCCTTTCAACAAGATCAATTATATATACTGTTTCTCCTTGCCATCTTTTCATCAATAAACTTACCTGTTGTATGTCCTTTTCTCAAATGGAACTTAAAATATACTCAGTCCTAAATTCAAATCTCCCAATTAGAATAAAGCACCTGCAGGACAGAAACTATGTCTTACTAGAACTTCTGATTCTTAGAATATTCTGACTTCTAAAATCTTAGAAAAAAAAAATGTTTACTTACCGTGACCACATTCTTTAATTCCCTCTTACTTGCCTTTTCTCATCATATCTGTCCAACAAATAGGATGGACATACCTTCTTTGCAAAATTTATGTTACTTCTGCTGCTACATCTCCCTACCAAAGTCACCTGTGCCATAATTAATATATTCTATATCTTGAGGAATAAAAATGACTGATTTTACCAGAGTAAAGGTTAAAAATTCATGTGAGGACAGATAAATGATTCATCTAAATTATATTATATGTGGGAAATAAGCATATTTTTTTAAACAAATGACTCTTATCACAGCATCCTTTTAAATTAAAAAATACTTACCAGATTCCTACTTTTTATAAGAATAAAATAAGTCAAAGCAAACACAAGGCAACAACCAGAAAAGGCTGGCTAAGTTTTTGTTTGTTTTTTAGTTTTTAGTTTTTGGCTATGTCGTGGGGCATGTGAGATCTTAGTTCCCTGACCAGGGATCAAACCCATGATCCCTGCACTGGAATCATGGAGACTTAACCACTGGACTGCAAGGGAAGTCCCTGGATAAGTTTTAAAATCTTATTTGCAGAAGTATCAAAGAGCTGTGGGAACCATAAAGACTTATAAAGCAAGGAGAAGAGTTCAGAGTAGAGCTGATGATCTCCAACTGCCTTTTTGTTTCCAAACTCACCAATTTCTGACCTAGGGCATGGGCTATAGATTGGGATTGGCCCAGGCAGGGAATATCTGATGGGGGAAAAAGAAACTCACCAAGATCATAAACTTGAGAAAACTGTAGTTTAGGACATGAAAGCCTGACAGAGAGAGGGAACTTGCCTCAAGTACGTAACTGATCAGTACACTTGCTCCTCAATACATCTGCCAGGTTTTAAAGGTACATGGGTGGCAGGAAGGTACAGCGTAGTCTGAGAACCTCTGAAAAGCAGAGCTGATTTCCAGCAGCATTTTAGTGCTAAGGAGACAGATCAGCCAGGTTCTCAATCAAAACCACCAGGCCTTAGTAACAACATCAACTACAGCTTTAGAGAAACTACTGAAAGTGTACCCAAGCCCAACTGAAATGTGAAAGTTAAAAGTGTTAGTCATTCAGTGTGTCTGACTCTTTGTGCCCCATGGACTATAGCCTGCCAGGCTCCACTGTCCATGGAATTTCACAGGCAAGAATATTGGAGTGGGTTGCCATTTCCTTCTCCAAAGGATCTTCCTGGCCCAGGGATCGAACCCAGGTCTCCTGCATTGCAAGCAGATTATCTGCCGTCTGAGCTACCAGAGAAGCCCACCCAAGCCCAAATTCGGCTCACTTCCTGACCAGACTAAGGTACTCAGCCACTAACCTACCTGCCTAACAGAGAAAAGGAAGAACTCTCTCCAGTCAGGGGTGATATCATCTGAAATCTTTAAGCTTCTTTTATACAAACAACATTCAGTATATAATGAAAATAGGCAAGAAAACATGATAACCATGAGAAAAAAGCCAAACAACAGAATACACTCACAGATCATTCAGATACTGGATTTATAAATCAAGGACTTTATAAATGATCTGTTTTAAACAGTTCATTTCTGAATTTAAAATTAAACAATAGGTATTGAAAAAGATTATTTTGACTTTTAAACACCTTTCTAAGAATATCAAGGCAATGTGTCATTTCAGAGTACTACTAAAAACCTATATGGATTACAGTGACGTTTGTTGTTTAGAAGAAAGTAGCATTTTATTTATTTTCTCATATCATAATCTTACTGGTTGAGGGGAGTATTACTAACTTTGTTTTGTACAAGCTATTGCTTTTTTGTACTGTGCTTGTGCTCCGTACAATTATTTTGGGAAATGATTGTAAACTAATAAAAGTTTTACATTTCCTGAAAGAAATAATAAAGAAGTAAGTCAAGAACTTTAAAACAACTATGATTAATATCTCAAGAAAAAACTGGGTAGAAATGGGCATAATAGCTGAAAGAATAAAAAATTTTTTAAAACCCCCAAATTTATGAAAACAAATGAAATAGATATTATACAACTTAAGAATGTAATATATGAAATTAAGAGTTCAAGGAATGAATTTACTAGCAGACTGGACATGAAAAAGGCTAGGACTGGTATTCTGAAAGACTACTGGTGTTCTCTATAGAAAACACCAAAGCATGTTAAGAAGAGAAAATGGAAAAGAGTGTTAACATGTGTGAGGGATGCAGAACATATATAAGGTTACAAGTCTCAGAAGGAGAAGATGAACAGAATGGGATGAAGCAATATCTGAACAGGTAATAGCTGAGAAACTCTCCCAAACTAATAAAACAAAAACAATCCACAGATGCAATAAGTTCAGCAAACTCCAAGCTGAATAAACACAAAGAAAACCGTATCTAGGCTCATTATAGAAAAACTAATGGAAATCGAAGACTTAGGGGAAAAAAACTTTAAAGATATCAATAGGAAAAGAGGCAAATTACTTCAAAAAAAGCAACAAAAGCAGCTGATTTTCCATCTGAAAAGACTGAATCCAGAATACATAAAGCACAATCTCCAAGCCAAACAAATGATTGTTAATGTGAACTTGCAAAAATTAACAAAATTTGATGAAATGAAAGTCCAAAAAATCTTTTATCCTGAAAGACTTCAAATATAAAACTAAAGAAGCTGCTATGAACAAAACACAGATGTATTCGGCCATAATAATATAAGTTGGCAGGCTCCCCTGAACAAAGACAGTCTAACACTTTAATCAAGAGGAAAGGATGGGGGAAAGACACATTTATTCCACAGTCACACAGGCACTGGGACATCCCTAACTTTGGTTTCTGATTAGAGATGATCTGAGGAGATCTACAGTTAATGGCTAGTATACTAATACAATTACTGGAGAAATGCGTTGTAAGCATGAAAGTGAAAGTTGTTCAGTTGTATTCGACTCTTTGCAACCCCATGGACTATATAATCCATGGAATTCTCCAGGCCAGAATACTGGAGTGGGTAGCCTTTCCCTTATCCAGGCAATCTTCCCAACCCAGGTATTGAACCGGGATCCTCCTGCATTGCAGGCAGACTCTTTACCAACTGAGCTATCAGGGAAGCTGTAGGCATATGGGTTAGGAAATAACACACACAAGCAAAAATGAGATGTACTCATTTGGGGAACTGTGAAATAACAAACAAACCACACATATATACATGTATATGTGTACACACACAAACACACACACACACAGAGGTCCCCATCTCTAGCTCTAGTACAGAGCTCCTACACACACAGACACACACACACACACAGAGGTCTCCGGCTCTAGCTCAAGTACAGAGCTCCTACACACACAGACACACACACACACACACACACA
>NW_024070205.1:19073785-19195792 GCF_014754425.2 Oryx dammah
TACAGAGCTCCTACACACACAGACACACACACACACACACACACACACACACACAGGGGTCTCCGGCTCTAGCTCGAGTACAGAGCCCCTAAACCTCTTGCAATCAACTAAGTGAAAAGGGCATTAGGAGCATCTTCTTTGCTTCAAGCATCTTGTTTGGTCTTTGACCCTAGTTCCCAACACAGAGCTCCTGAATCCCTCGGGATTTCCTGCGTGATGGGAGTATCTTTTCTTCCAATGAAGCAATGTTTGGTGGGCTCCTGGATGGCAGCTAATCACAGAAAGACCAAGCTGTGACTCCTGCTGCTGCTGCTGCTAAGTCACTTCAGTCGGGTCTGGCTCTGTGCGACCCCATAGATGGCAGCCCGTGAGGCTCCCCCGTCCCTGGGATTCTCCAGGCAAGAACACTAGAGTGGGTTGCCGTTTCCTGGAGTGGGTTGCCGTTTCCTTCTCCAATGCATGAAAGTGAAAAGTGAAAGTGAAGTCACTCAGTCGTGTCCGACTCTTAACGACCCCATGGACTGCGGCCCACCAGGCTCCTCCGTCCATGGGATTTTTCCAGGCACAAGTGCTGGAGTGGGGTGCCATCACCTTCTCCTAGAAGTCTGGAATTTTCAGCCCCATCGCCTCCCTTTCAGGAAAGAGAGAAGAGCTGGAAACTGAGTCGATGATATCTACAAAGTATCTACGTTGACTATATATGATGTAGTCAATGATCAATCATGCCTACATGATATGAAGTTTCTACAAACATCCCAAAGGTACAAGGTTCAGAAAGCTTCCAGGTTACCAGGAGAGTGGTGTGCCTGGAGAGGGCATGGATGCTCTACTCCTTCTCATATACCTTTGCCTTATGTATCTCTTCCATCCAAATGTTCATCTGTGTATCATATCCTTCTATAACAAAGCAGTAAACATTAAGTGTTTCCCTGAGTTCTCTGAGCTACTCTAGCAAATTACAAAACCCAAAGAGGGGATCATGGGAACTCTGATTTACAGCCATTAAGTCAAAAGCACAGATGATAACTGGGGATTAAATTCCAAAGCAGGGGAACTGTTGGCCCAGTCTCATGGGAATAAATCCTTAACTTGCAGTATCTGACCTAACTCCAAATAGGCAGTGCCAGAACTGAGTGGAATTATAGGACATTTTAGCTGGTATCACAGAGAATTACTTGGGGGCCAGGTGTGGAAGGCCTATATACATTTGGTGATCAGAAGTGTCAGAAATGGAAGTATTCTGGATGAGTAGTAAGGGAGAGAAACACAGAAGAAATGGATTTTTCCTACTCAGAAACTGTATTCAGGAATTATACTCACCTCTAAGTTGAAATGTCTCCCATACAAGGAATTTGTGCTTTTATCAAATTCCTCCATTATAACTACAGATCACATAATATACTTCAGTTTGTATCCACTTTTGAAACACAGCTTTGAAATCTACCTGAATTACACCACAATCTGTCCCAGTTAATTTTTCACGGTGACCTCAGACCTGGGAAAATACCTAATATCTTCTATTTACTAAATAGTTAGGTTAAAATAAGTTAATAATTATCTGTGTCATATTGGGCACTGACAAACTTCTTAGCCACTGAAACCACGTTGGACAACACCATCTTCATTCCCTGTTCTCAGTGGTTTTCATACAGTATCTGCATTTTATCTCAAAACCACTGAAATTCATCTTCACAAATATAGAACATCAAAAGGAAGGTAGTGAGATCTAACACTGTAATTGTGAACTACTTAGCACTATTAGTTTGAACAGTTTCCAACAGATGTCAAGTAATGCTGTATTTCCTTCAGAAATGTAAAATACCTCTGTGCACAGTTTGGGCACCTCAGACACATAAGATATTAACAATGACTATTCTATAAAACAATGAATAAAAAGAGATTAACAGAGATTGAACAAGTAATAGATAATGAGCAAAAGTGAGAAAGAGAGTGAGGGACAGACAGGAGGTTTGTGACTCCAAGTGTGAGCAACAAGGAGAGCTTAGAACAGAACACAGCAGAAAGAACAACAACAACAAAACCCCACAAAGACAAAAAGAAACAGAGACAGACAGTGAGATGGTGAGAGGGAGACAGATGCACAAAGAGAAAAACAGATAAGGAAAGACAAAATGATGAATAAGAGACAAACTGTCAGATGAAGAGGAAAGAGCAGACAGAGGGACAGACAGTCAAGGACAGGGAGATACTGATGGGGAGAGAGAAGACAGAAGAGATGACAGAAAAGGCAGACAAAGGAGACAAAAAGATTGATGAGGTAAACACAGAAAAGAGGATGGGAAGGGTCGAGATAGCATTTAGAAAGACAGGGAGAGAGAAAGGGGTCAAGAGTGAGTCAGGGAGAAAGGAGAAACTATCAGGAAAAGAGAAAGACTGGCAAGGACAGACCCAGTTATTAGGGCAAAGGGGTAGATGAAAGGGAAAAGGACAAAGAAAGAGACACAGAGAGGCAGTGAGCACACTAGGGGAAGAAAAAGGAAAGCACACAGGAAGAAAGGAAATCAGGGAGGGTAGGAGAAGAAGAAAGAACAGGCTTCCCCTCATACCACCTCCACCCAGGGGAACAGGGATTTTATTCATCGGTTCATTCACTACTTAAAGCATGATCCCTACAGTCTACTAGTGCATAAAAAAAGAACCAGGAATTAGCATAACCATTCATAATGCAGAGCAGTGCACTCCAGGGTTTTCTCTGGCAACAAGGGAAACATTCTCTCTGCATATTAGCAAATACAATCTACACTCTTACTTCAGATATTAATATTCTCATTGACATAATTTCATAGTTTTGTGAGCTTCCAAGGGTCTCTGCCCCAAGCAACCAATCTAATGCACCAATAATTCACTTTTCCTAGAAAGACTCTACCACTATAAAATTACACAGAAAGCAATTTTAAAAGAGGAAATTATTAAATTCTAATGTGTTATGTTTTCAGGACAAACCAGCTATGTATACTCTCACAATGTATTATAAAATTAGCATTAGTTTGAATTTTTTAACTATTTATTGAAATTTTAAAATTAATAAAGCAGAAAATAGAGAATAATATAAGCCCCAATGTGCCCAATGCCCAGTTTCAACAACGATTAACATTTTGCCAATATTATCATCAGGGCTTTGCTGGTGGCAGAGTGGTAAAAGAATCCGTCTGCCATGCAGGAGACCTGGGTTTGATCCTTGGGTCAGAAATATACCCTGGAGAAGGAAATGGCAACCCTCCAGTATTCTTGCCTGAGAAATCCCATGGACACAGAAGTCTGGTGGGCTACCATCCATGGGGTCACAAAAGAGTTGCACACAGCTCAGAGACTAACAACATTATTAACATCATCATTATATTTAAAATGTGAAATAAGAAATAAAATTCAATATATGCACAACTTTTTTCTTTATTGTTCCATAATTTTTAAATGCACTTTGACTTAAACATACTGGACTTTATTTTACTGCTAATCATTATGAAATTATCATATAGTTTTTCCAGAATTAGAATCTCTGTTCTTAGATTCAATAAGTCTATGTCTACCCATTTCCTGGGTACCTATACACCCCAGGTAGTCTAAGTATTTTATAAATGCAGATTATTCAAAATCTATTCCAGGAAAACAAAGTGTTACTATCCAATGGCCAAAATTACATTGAAAAATTAAGTTGGAAAATACATGATAGTTTGTCTAATCCAGGGATTCTTACACTTGGCTTCACATTATAATGAGTTGAAGAGTTTTAAAATATACAGATGCCCAAGTCCCAAGATTCTGATTTAGTCAACTTGGGTTACAGCCTGTATACTGAGGGAGTTTTCTGTTTTTACTGTTCCCCAGGTGATTCTAATGTGCAACCATAGTTAAAAATCACTAACCTAATCCAGATTCCCACCATTTACAAAAATTTCCTCAAATATCTGTGTGAGCTAACCACCTGATAACCAATTTGCAAACTCACTATATATCAATCAGTTTAACTTTACGGTAATATTTAATTATTTGAAAGTTTTAACAAGCAAAATATGCCACTCCATAACCACCAATCCAAGTTCTACCTTATCCAGTCACATAAAATAATTCTTATTCTTATTCATCATCAGAGCTACTCTAAGTATTCTATGCCAAACCGTTCTTCATTCATTTACCCTTACAACGGTTTTCAAACTCATTCCCATACACTAGTGGTTCATTTCTAGAAAAGTTCAATATCCTTTTAAAAAAACTGTACCTATAACCATTCATAATACTCCAGGAAAAAGATGATCTGATTAAGGCTCTGCACAGTAGTATTATCACTTTTTTTGTTCTATACAATTTAATATAGAACTTTAACAGTTTTAGAAAGTTTTATCTTACTACTGGCTCAAATCAAAGAGACAGGAAATCCCTAGATATTTTTATATTAACTGTAATTATGTTCCCATTCTTCCACCCTACAGATTTTTTAAATTTCACATCTAGTCCATTCTACTGCATTTAACAGTAGTGTACTGGTAAATGTTCTCCAATGTGGTGGGACTAATCAGCATTTGCCAGTTTTTGTAATGTAAATACTCCCATCATGGCCAATTTTAAGCTACCAACACTGAACACAGGATTGGGAAGAGATGAAGAAAATCATCACAAGCCTGTGTGAGACAATTTCAGCATACCACTAAATGTAACTCAATTCTTAACTGGAAGTTTCCATCACAATCTTTAGAATGCTGTTTTCAAAAAAATTTTCCCAACCTAGTTCATCCTGAAGATTTTGATGCAGTATATATACAGACTGGAATCCAATTTTTTTAATATTTTGAACAGTCTCCAGGTGGTTCTGAGGCACATAGTCAGGTAAAATCCATCAAGATCTTTTGAATGCATCAAGATTTTTTTAGGTCTCTTCCAGCAAGAAAAACAATTTTTTAAATTGCTTCATGAAACAAAAGTTTTAAATCATGACTTGTTTTCATTAAAATAATTACTGAAAACATTAATCTAAAACTTTCCCTGACAGCTGGACAAACCTGTCAATACTTTATTATATGTATTTCAATCAGCTACACATCCCCCTAAATATCATATCATTCATTGTGTATCTTTCCTTCCCGTCCACAGGCATAGCGTAACAGGTTTAAAAACTGTCTTCCTGAGATTGTATGCCTACAGCATTCTCCTATTCAATTATGAGAACTAACTCCAGAAGAAAATTAGGTGAGTTTGCAATTGCTTTTATGAACCAATATGCACTCCTAGAAGATGAGAAAATTACTGAACATGCAGAAATAATCCACTTAAAGAAGGTCCACTTCTGGGTAGGATGAGTAGCTGGAGGCCAAGCAGCACCCCCATATTAAGCTACTAAACTGAATAATATATATAATAATCACTATTACAGAAGCAAACAGCTGCTGAAAGAGCAAAAACTAAAGGTAAAGGACCTAATTTCAGAGAAGGAAGAACCTTAGAGAGATAAGTTTACCTTCTATAGCCACTAAGCCTTGTACATTTGTTATTTGATGCTCCTGCAATGAAGCCAAGAACCTAGACCTCATACAGGCAGAGAACTGCTTCTGGCAGCCAGATAAAGTAACAAAGATTTTAGCAGACAAAAGGTTACACTTCAAGAAACTAAGAAAATCAAATTAAACCCCAACAGGGAAGAAAGAAGAAAATAAAGAAAAGAGCACAAATCAATAACATACAATCAAGGCAAACAATAAAGACAATCAATGAAATCAAAATGTGGTAGTTTGAGAGATCAATAAAATTGATAAACTTATTGATACTGACCAGGAAAAAAGAATATATAAATGTTCAATACCAAAATTAAAGAGGCTATAACTAGAGATCCTGGAAACACTAAAAAGTTACTAACGGAATATAATGAACACATTTTGTAAATAAATCTGACAACTTACAGGCAGGGATCAAATTCGTTGAAAAATTAAAAACTACCAAAGCTCACACAAGAAGAAATATATCTATACTACCTAAGCAAAAAACTGAACTTATAACAAAGAGACAAAAATTTTCACATACAGAAAACTATATGGCTAGATAATTTCATTGGTAAATAGTATGAAATATTTAAGAAAAAAATACTACTTCTATATAAACTCTTCTACAACATAAAAGAGGGAGGGGTGTGTTAGTTGCTCAGTCATGTCAGACTCTGCGACCCCATGGACTGTAACCCACTAGGCTCCTCTCTGTCCGTGGAATTTTCCAGGCAAGAATACTGGAGTGGCTAGCCATTCTCTTCTCCAGGGAAGCTTCCTAACCCAGGAATCAAATCCAGGTCTACTGCACTGCAGGCGAATTCTTTATTGTCTGAGCCACCAGGGAAGCCGCCTCCCCCCTCCTTTTTGGGATAAGTCTCAATTGATTCTATAAGACCAACTTTATCCGATCCTCAAACCAAAGATAATATAAAAAAGAAACTATACACCAATATACCTCATGAACAAAGACATGAAAATCTTTCACTCAATTTTAGCAAATCTAATTCATCAATATATTAAAAAATAATGCCAACACCAAGTAGGAGTCATCCCAGGAATGCAAGGTTGCGTTTAACATTTAAAAATAAATCAATGTAATTCACCCATATTAACAAAATAAAGAAAAAAAGTACAATTAACTGGTGCAGGAAAAAAAAAATTGACAAACTCCAACATTTGTTGCTGATAAAAATCACTCAGTAAATTAGGAACAGAAGGCAACTTTCTCAATATGTTAGAACATCAACCCATTCCACCACTGTCTCCATACTTCTAAGATTTACTGAAAATGAAAGAATTACTTCTTCAGAGTGATATTTAGGAGGTATATGAGAGACCTAAAAAAATGGATGCAATAGTAATAACTATAACAATGGCTTTGGCATAGTCAATAAAGCAGAAATAGATGTTCTTCTCGAACTCTCTTGTTTTTTCGATAATCCAACGGATGACGGCAATTTGATGTCTGGTTTCTCTGCCTTTTCTAAAATCAGCTTGAACATCTGGAAGTTCACGGTTTATGTACTACTGAAGTTTGACTTGGAGAATTTTGAGCTTTACTAGCGTCTGAGATGAGTGCAACTGTGTGGTAGTTTGGCATTGCCTTTCTTAGGGCTTGGAATGAAAACTGACCTTTTCCAGTCTTGTGGCCACTGCTGAGTTTTCCAAATTTGCTGGCATATTGAGAAGCACTTTCACAGCATCATCTATTAGGAAATAGCTCAACTGGAATTCCATCACACCTACTAGCTTTGTTTGTGAGTGATGCTTCCTAAGGCCCACTTGACTTTGCATTTCAGGATACCTGGCTCTAAGTGAGTGATCATACCATCGTGGTTATCTGGGTTTTGAAGATCTTTTTTTGTATAGTTCTTCTGTGTATTCTTGCCACCTCTTCTTAATATCCTCTGCTTCTGTTAGGTCCATACCATTTCTGTCCTTTATTGAGCCCATCTTTGCATGAAATGTTCCCTTGGTATCTCTAATTTTCTTGAAGAGATCTCTAGTCTTTCCCATTCTGTTCTTTTCCTCTATTTCCTTACACCGATCACTGAGGAAGGCTTTCTTATCTCTCCTTGCTATTCTTTGGAACTCTTCATTCAAATGGGTATATCTTTCGTTCTCTCCTTTGCTTTTTGATTCTCTTCTTTTCACAGCTATTTGGCCTCCTCAGTCATTTTGCATTTGCATTTATAATTTGGAGAAGGCAATGGCACCCCACTCCAGTACTCTTGCCTGGAAAATCCCATGGATGGAGGAGCCTGGTAGGCTGCAGTCCATGGGGTCGCGAAGAGTCAGACACGACTGAGTGACTTCAATTTCACTTTTCACTTTTCACTTTCATGCATTGGAGAAGGAAATGGCAACCCACTCCAGTGTTCTTGCCTGGAGAATCCCAGGGACGGGGGAGCCTGGTGGGCTGCTATCTATGGGGTCGCGCAGAGTCGGACACGACTGAAGCGACTTAGCAGCAGCAGCAACAATAAATTAGAATTACACTGTTTCACTTTGCAAACTGCATCATTACCTATTTGTGGAACAAGCTCATTTTAAGGGTTTAATAACAGGTAAACCTCGTGATAAATTTCTTCTTTTCCTCTGTACTGACTAACATCTCATTTTAAAAACATTCTGAGATTCTAAAACTAAACTGAGTCTAATTCCACTCTTAACAAAATGTTTGGAAAGCCAAGGGTACTTATTAGCCTCTGAGTGAAAGGTCTTATAAATTTATCATGTGCTTTGCTGATCAACAAAATTAATCAGTTGGCATTCACTAAATCCTCAAAGCAAAGCAAAGGAGACATAACAAAGTTTAAGTTGCACTGCTGCCAGTCTCAATAAGCTAATAGTCTATTTGGAGAGACAAATAAATATTTACATAAACATGAGGTTTTAAACTTTAACAACAAATAAAGAACTATCAAAAGTTAATCCTAATAAGTTATATACATGCTACACAAAGCCAACTACATTATTTGATCTCAAAACTGGCTCACTCTCTTTAGTCCTATTTCTTAGACAAAACTGTTTATACCAAACTGCTTATATCATGAGATCCCACCTACTAACTCTCTCATCTACCAGTCTACAAATTTTCTCTATACTACTATTTTACACTTTTGCATAATGCTATGTTTATAAATTATGTATACTCACATCTGCTCAAGTCTCTCTACATCTTCCTCTATAATGTCTGTCTCCCTTTGGCTGACCACTCACATCTTTTTCTATGTGTTTAAAGGACATACATATGAGGATTTTTCTGAGACAATCCAATACAAAACTTTAGGCAACAGTCTGAAAGTCTCTGGCCTTTGTCACTGTATTTAAGGATTAATCTAATTGGATCACTGAGATGTGGCCAATACCCCACAATTTTACCAAGACATTTTTATAATGGCCTAGCTACTATGTATCAGAAACCATATTACAAAGCAAGATGAAGCTGAATAAAATAAAGCCCTACCTTTAACATATTCGAATTATTAGAAGAAAGCTTCAAGCACAAAAATAATTATGATAATATTGTTAGTACTATAAGAAAATTATGCATAAAACTTTCATAAGACAAATGAAGAAAGATCAGAAAAAGACATATCATTTGGCTGGGAATATGAAGTTTTTGGTTACATTTCAAGAGAAAGGGCATTCTAAAATCACAGAACCAGGATGCACAAAATCAAAAAGGTAAAAGTAATTGGTTTGTCACAGTCAGAACTGGACAAGAACAACAGACTGGTTCCAAATAGGAAAAGGAGTACATCAAGGCTGTATATTGTCACCCTGTTTCTTTAACTTATATGCAGAGTACATCATGAGAAACGCTGGGCTGGAAGAAACACAAGCTGGAATCAAGATTGCCAGGAGAAATATCAATAACCTCAGATATGCAGATGACACCACCCTTATGGCAGAAAGTGAAGAGGAACTAAAAAGCCTCTTCATGAAAGTGAAACAGGAGAGTGAAAAAGTTGGCTTAAAGCTCAACATTCAGAAAACGAAGATCATGGCATCCGGTCCCATCATTTCATGGGAAATAGGCAAGGAAACAGTGGAAACAGTGTCAGACTTTATTTTGGGGGGCTCCAAAGTCACTGCAGATGGTGACTGCAGCCATGAAATTAAAGACGCTTACTCCTTGGAAGGAAAGTTATGACCAACCTAGATAGCATACTGAAAAGCAGAGACATTCCTTTGCCAACAAAAGTCCGTCTTGTCAAAGCTATGGTTTTTCCAGGAGTCATGTATGGATGTGAGAGTTGGACTGTAAAGAAAGCTGAGTGCCGAAGAATTGATGCTTTTGAACTGTGGTGTTGCAGAACTCTTGAGAGTCCCTTGGACTGCAGGGAGATCCAACTAGTCCATCCTAAATGAGATCAGTCCTGAGTGTTCACTGGAAGGACTGATGCTGAAGCTGAAGCTCTGGTACTTTGGCCATGTGATGCGAAGAGCTGACTCATTTGAAAGACCCTGATGGTGGGAAAGATTGAAGGCAGGAGGAAAAAGGGACGACAGATGATAAGATGGTTGGATGGCATGACCGACTCAATAGAGATGAGTTTGAGTGAACTGCAGGAGTTGGTGATGGACAGCGAGGCTTGGTGTGCTGTGGTCCACGGGGTCGCAAAGAGTCAGACATGACTGAGCAACTGAACTGAACTGAACTGAATTGGTTTGTCCAGATATCCTTACTCCTATCTCTGACAATAAAGTTTCTGACACAGAAATATGTCTCAGGTAAAAAACAACACTATAAATAGAAATACTAGTGAATTTGTTGGTCAGGATGAAGCTGTTTCAGATAAAATGCTTTTAGATGTCAAGAACATAAGACTTAAAGAAAAAATGGCTTAAACAAGAAAGAAATGTATTATCTCAGATAAGACGTCTGGAAGTAGGGCAATTCCAGGATTAGTTTCAGGTCAACATCTTCACATCATCAAGGATTCAGATTCTTTCCATCTCTGCTCAGCCACCCTCAGCATGTCAGCTGTTCCCCTCATAGTTAGAAGATGGCTGCAGCAGTTTCAGGCATAATACCACACAACAAAAACCTAGGGGAAAGAATTTATTTCTTCTCTATCACTTTTTATAAAAGCCAGAGAACTTAAATCCTTGCCCAACTCCATATTGTAGAAATCTTCACCTCAGGTTTTATTTGGCAAAATGGTCACAAGCTCATTCCTAAATCAAACAGTGACTTAGACCAATAATTTAAAAATTGTTTTAGTCTCAGGACTTCTCATACACCCTTAAAAATTATTAAAGACTCACAAAAGCTCAGTTTCTATGAGTAACATCTATAACTATGTACCATAACAGTAATAAAGTTTGAGAAATATTAATGATAAGTACATCATTTACTTAAAATAACAACAAATTGGTGAAAAGTAACTATTTTCCAAATTAAAGTTAATGTAAAGAATTTTTTTTCAATCTATCTAATATCTAGATTGTCCTGTCTGTTGAGTACCAAACATCATGTAGACTCTGGGAAACCCCACTATGTACTCATGACAGAATAAGAGTTTTAAAAAATTAAGTAACATCTTAGCACATATCAGGAAAATAGTTTATACCTCACATACTCCCTGAAAAAAATCTCAAAGACCCTCTATGGTCCACACATTTTAAGAACCTCTCACTTAGACCAAATAAGATTCATCCCCTGAGACTCAGAAGAGCTCAACTTCCCTTGAATTGAATAATGTAGCACAAAAACCTAAAGAAAATTAGAGTTCAATTAGCAGGTGACAAGAAAGGTAGAAGAAAGGGAATGGCTGTTTAGAAAACAAACAAGAGCATTCAACAGCAGAGATAATAAATCTGAGAGGGCAAAATTATAAAAAGTCTTAGATACTAAAATCTGTCATAAAACCAACACTAAATAACAAATAAGGTTTAATCTGAAAAACTATTTTTAAAAAGTCACTCATAACATATTCTTGAATTATTAGAACCTATTATGCAATTTAGAAAATTTAGAAAAAATTTAGAAAATTTGTGCTATATAGAATATTTACCAAACTCTTACAACCACTATGAAACATTTATGTATACAAGTAAACATAAATGTTTACTCATAAAACCAATACTAAATAACAAAATGAGGTTTAATCTGAAAAACTATTTTTAAAAAATCACTCATAACATATTCTTGAATTATTAGAACCTATTATGCAATTTAGAAAATTTAGAAAAAAATTTAAAAATTTGTGCTATATAGAATATTTACCCAAGTCTTACAACCACTATGAAACATTTATGTACACAAGTAAACAATCTGTATTCCTACTCTATAATCCCTAAGGTGCTGATTACATTCACAGTCTGTATGACAGTAGGATAGAAGTCAAGCATTGGAGTAACTATGCTAAAAGCACAATATTTTTTAAAATTTATTTAGTTTTTAACTGAAGGATAATTTACAGAATTATGTCATTTTCTGTCAAACCTCAACATGAATCAGCCATAGGTATACATATATCCCCTCCCTTTTGAACCTCCCTCCCATTCCCCCTCTATCTCACTCCTCTAGGTTGATACAGAGCCCCTGTTTGAGTTTCCTAAGCCATACAGCAAATTCCCATTGGTAATGTATTTTACATATGGTAATGTAAGTTTCCATGTTACTCTTTCCATATATCTCACCCTCTTCTCCCCTCTCCCCATGTCTATAAGTTTATTCTCTATGTCTGTTTCTCCATTAATACTCTGTAAATAATTCTTCAGTACCACTTTTCTAGATTTCGTATATATGCATTAGCATATGGTATTTGGGAGAGTGGTGGGAAGGAGGTTCAGGATTGGGAACTCATGTACACCCGTGGTGGATTCATGTCAATGTATGGCAAAACCAATACAGTATTGTAAAGTAAAAAAAAAAAAAAATTTAATTAAAAAAAAAGAATACAGTATTTATCTTTCTTTCTGACTTACTTCACTCTGCATAATAGGTTCTACATTCATCTACCTCATTAGAACTGACTCAAATGTGTTCCTTTATATGGCTGAGTAATATTTCACTGTGTATATGTACCACAATTTCTTTATCCATTCATCTGTCAATGGACATCTAGGTTACTTCCATGTTATTTTTTAAATAAACACAAACATGCTTCAGTAAGTTCAGTCGCTCAGTCATGTCCGACTCTTTGCGACCCCATGAATCATAGCATGCCAGACCTCCCTGTTGATCACCAACTCCTGGAGTTCACTCAAACTCATGTCCATCGAGTCGGTGATGCCATCCAGCCATCTCATCCTCTGGCATCTCCTTCTCCTCCTGGCCCCAATCTCTCCCAGCATCAAGGTCTTTTCCAATGAGTCAACTCTTCTTCGCATGAGGTGGCCAAAGTACTAGAGTTTCAGCTTCAGCATCATTCCTTCCAAAGAACACGCAAGACTGATCTCCTTGCAGTCCAAGGGACTCTCAAGAGTCTTCTCCAACACCATAGTTCAAAAGAATCAATTCTTCCGCACTCAGCTTTCTTCACAGTCCAACTCTCACATCCATACATGACCACTGGAAAAACCACAGCCTTGACTAGATGGACCTTTGCTGGCAAAGGACTGTCTCTACTTTTCAATATGCTATCTAGGTTGGTCATAACTTTCCTTTCAAGGGGTAAGCGTCTTTTAATTTCGTGGCTGCAATCACCATCTGCAGTGATTTTGGAGCCCAACAAAATAAAGTCTGACACTGTTTCCACTGTTTCCCCATCTATTTCCCATCAAGTGATGGGACCAGACGCCATGATCTTCGTTTTCTGAATGTTGAGCTTTAAGCCAACTTTTTCACTCTCCTCTTTCACTTTCATCAAGAGGCTTTTTAGTTCCTCTTCACTTTCTGCCATAAGGGTGGTGTCATCTGCATATCTGAGGTTATTGATATTTCTCCCGGCAATCTTGATTGCAGCTTGTGCTTCTTCCAGCCCAGAGTTTCTCATGATGTACTCTGCATATAAGTTAAATAAGCAGGGTGACAATATACAGCCTTGACGTACTCCTTTTCTTATTTGGAACCAGTCTGTTGTTCCATGTCCAGTTCTAACTGTTGCTTCCTGACCTGCATACAGGTTTCTCAAGAGGCAGGTCAGGTGCCGTGGTATTCCCATCTCCTGAAGAATTTTCCACAGTTTATTGTGATCCACACAATCAAAGGCTTTGGCATAGTCAATAAAGCAGAAATAGATGTTTTTCTGGAATTCTCTTGCTTTTCCCATGATCCAGTGGATGTTGGCAATTTGATCTCTGGTTCCTCTGCCTTTTCTAAAACCAGCTTGAACATCTGGAAGTTTGCTGTTCACGTATTGCTGAAGCCTGGCTTGGAGAATTCTGACCATTACTTTACTAGCGTGGGAGATGAGTGCAACTGTGTGGTAGTTTGAGCATTCTTAATAAGGTATAAAAAAGAACAACTGACAAAAGTTAATTTGTAAGGTAACAAAATAAGTTAAATTCTGCAAAAAGTTGAAAATTCACTTCATTACATTTATCAATAGAAAGCTTTTATTTATATAATAAGCACGAATAAAATGAATAAACACTTTATTTATTCTTTAATGGTTGTTATTAAAGAATAACAACCATTACACTTTAATGGTTGTTTATCCATTAATGGCACTAATAACTGTGCCTCTGAATTTAATCTCAACTCATTTTCTTCCAAACACTGGCTCACTATTCACCATTATTCCACGCATCTGTCACCATCCACTAAATTACCTAACTAATGTTTACAGTAACTTACAAGTCAGACAGTATCTACAGGCCAAAGTTACCAAGAAACAACTTTTAGCAAGCAACATCCAGTGCACTCCGAATTTTAATTAGTTGTTAAAGACTTCAGTTAATTAAAAAGTAACCACAGTAAACACAAGCCTACTCAGTGTTCCATAGTTATAAAGTTGGAATTGTCTTGAGGAGGTATAGATACTTGTATTTCAAACTTAATAAGTGTAATTAAAAAACCCAGACCATAAAAATGTTTTCAATTATTCATATTGAAAATATTTTTACATATATCTGTATTAGTGGGGGCTTCCCTGATAGTTCAGTTGATAAAGAATCAGCCTGCAGTGCAGGAGACCCCGGTTCAGTTCCTGGATTGGGAAGATCTGCTAAAGAAGGGACAGGCTACCCACCCACTCCAGTATTCTTAGGCTTTCCTTGTGGCTCAGCTGGTAAAGAATTCGCCTGCAAGGCGGGAGACCTGGGTTCAATTCCTGGCTTGGGAAGATCCCCTGGAAAAGGAAAGGCTACCCACTGCAGTATTCTGGCCTAGAGAATTTAATGGACAATATAGGCCATGGGGTCACAGAGAGTCGGACATGACTGAGCAACTTTCACTTTCAGTATTATTTTAGCAAAATAAAGTACATTTTCTTTTTTGCATTGTAAATGGCAAGGATAAAGGAAAGCTTCCCAAGTTAACTAACTTTAAATGTCAATAAGATCGATCCCCCTCCACTCAGACTGAAACTCCTCAAAGAAACTCATGCTTCTAAATTACTTCATATATCTACTTACCTTAGTGACTAACTCAAACTTCCATATTTAGACCCTGCATTAAATGTGAGAATGAAAATAAGCTTAGAGCCACACTGTACACAGAAGTTAAAAACTGAATAATTAAAATTATTCATACACATTTGAAGATTTCTACAATTTGGTGGATACTTTTCAGAAATTGCACAATGGAGGCTGTTTTTGAAAAACAATATATTTAGGTTTCAACCAATAAAATGAAGGCCTAAGTCTAAAAGAAAAAAATGATTTGAGAAGTCATATAAAACAACAATTTCAAATTCCTTAACCAAGTACGAGAATGAGAAGAGGACTGACGAGAGAGTAAAAAAGTAAGGACGAAGGAAAAAGAATGAGCAAGAGGTAGAAGGACAGAATAAGAATAAGAAATATATCAAATATAAAAAGAAGGTACATTATATTTTAGTTGCAAGAGTCCTGAAGTTGATCAGAAGAACTGTGATTTCTTAATCACTAACTAGTGACCCTGGAAATTTGAAATTTGGTTCACCTCTCTAGGTCCTAGTAACCTCATCTTCCAAATTAACAGGAACAGACAAGGTCAATTTTTCCCAAAGTGCCTCACAGAATTTTTAGTCCTTAAAAAGAAAAACGGGTTTCATGTTCAGATAAATTTTGGAAACATTAAATAGTGTATCTCTTCCTCTTTGATGGTCACAATGTAAACTAAACAGTGAAGTGAAAGTCGCTCAGTCATGTCCTGCTCTTAGGGACCCCACGGCCTATACAGTCCATGGAATTCTACAGGCCAGAATACTGGAATGGGTAGCTGTTCCCTTCTCCAGGGCATCTTCCCAACTCAGGAATCAAACCCAGGTCTCCTGCATTGCAGGCGGATTCTTTACCAGTTGAGCCACCAGGGAAGTCGCTATTTAATAAACTAAATAGTAAGTAAGAAAAGTCCTAAAATGCCCTAGAATTAAAAATAGTAACAATAATATTAATAAACAATAAGAAAAATTATTTTTGTTTTTATTAAATGTTTTACAATCTTACTTGGCCACAAAACACTTTCTGCTCATAAATCACAAAATAATCCAATAGATCAGAGAACACTCTTCACAAAACACGGACTGAATTATCTCTAAAATCTTTTTACTACTTACATTCACAGCCTTTATCATACTATGCCACTAAGTGTCACCATTACAAAGTACTGCTTTTAGCACTCAAATACATATAAAGAGCAATGAAATTGAGACTCCAACTTGGGAAACAGGGTTAATTAATTAGCATTAGAAGCACAAACACTCTGGAAAAAAGAAGTCATCTTCTAAAGAAAGCAGAGAGAACAACCTGTTTCTTCTTATAAAGCAGAAGTAAATAAAAGTTCCCAAAGATTATGCTTGACATCCAGAGAAAAGGAAAAGAAAATGGCCCTAAGATAGACAGGAAGAGGTAAGCCTGTCTTTCACAAGTCACCCCTGGGAATTCCAAGCTGGTGGCAGCACTACATTAGTATTGGGGGAAACGGCAGCCGTATGAGAATGTATAAAGTAACTATGGCAGCTACCAAAAGAAGAAATGGACTCAGAAAGAATTCTACAGATTATATGGCCCACAGTTTATCTGATACATGAGTCCATCTACAGTATTTCACACAGGGGACTGACCAGTCCAGTCTTCCACTGACTACCTACAGGAGCTGGGAACCAAACAGATAACTTAATCTTTCTTGTTAAGATTAAAACAATTTTATTACAGCACTTTACTGTTGATCACTGGTCTTTTTCTCATCTCAAGAACTCTCACACACCTCTTTTTTTTTTTTTTTTTTTAACTTTATTCCAGTAACTTTATTAACCATACTGGTGCCAAACCTAATCTGGCCTGTTGATTGTTGTTTGCTGAGTCTTACTCTAGTCTTTTTTTTTTTTTTAATTTATTTATTTATTTTTAATTTTTAGTTTACAATTCTGTATTGGTTTTGGCATAGATTGACATGAATCCACCACAGGTGTACATGCGTTCCCAAACATGAACCCCCCTCCCACCCCCCTCCCCACAACATCTCTCTGGGTCATCCCCGCACGTCAGCCCCAAGCGTGTCATATCCTGCATCAGACATAGACTGGCATTTCGATTCTTACATGACACCATACATGTTTCAATGCCATTCTCCCAAATCATCACACCCTCTCCCTCTCCCTCTGAGTCCAAAAGTCCGCTATACACATCTGTGTCTTTTTTGCTGTCCTGCATACAGGGTCATCATTGCCATCTTCCTAAATTCCATATATATGTGTTAGTATACTGTATTGGTGTTTTTCTTTCTGGCTCACTTCACTCTGTATAATCGGCTCCAGTTTCATCCATCTCATCAGAACTGATTCAAATGTATTCTTTTTAATGGCTGAGTAATACTCCATTGTGTATATGTACCACAGCTTTCTTATCCATTCATCTACTGATGGACATCTAGGTTGTTTCCATGTCCTGGCTATTATAAACAGTGCTGCGATGAACATTGGGGTACATGTGTTTCTTTCAATTCTGGTTTCCTCTGTGTGTATGCCCAACAGTGGGATTGCTGGGTCATAAGGCATTTCTATTTGCAATTTTTTAAGGAATCTCCACACTGTTCTCCATAGTGGCTGTACTAGTTTGCACTCCCACCAACAGTGTAGGAGGGTTCCCTTCTCTCCACACCCTCTCCAGCATTTATTGCTTGCAGATTTTTGGATCGCAGACATTCTGACTGGTGTGAAGTGGTACCTCATTGTGGTTTTGATTTGCATTTCTCTAATAATGAGTGATGTTGAGCATCTTTTCATGTGTTTGTTAGCCATCCGTATGTCTTCTTTGGAGAAATGTCTATTTAGTTCTTTGGCCCATTTTTTGATTGGGTCGTTTATTTTTCTGGAATTGAGCTGCAGGAGTTGCTTGTATATTTTTGAGATTAGTTGTTTGTCAGTTGCTTCATTTGCTATTATTTTCTCCCATTCGGAAGGCTGTCTTTTCACTTTGCTTATGTTTTCCTTTGTTGTGCAGAAGCTTTTAATTTTAATTAGATCCCATTTGTTTATTTTTGCTTTTATTTCCAGAATTCTGGGAGGTGGATCATAGAGGATCCTGCTGTGGTTTATGTCAGAGAGTGTTTTGCCTAAGAGTTTTATAGTTTCTGGTCTTACATTTAGATCTTTAATCCATTTTGAGTTTATCTTTGTGTGCGGTGTTAGAAAGTGATCTAGCTTCATTCTTTTACAAGTGGTTGACCAGTTTTCCCAGCACCACTTGTTAAAGAGATTGTCTTTACTCCATTGTATATTCTTGCCTCCTTTGTCAAAGATAAGGTGTCCATATGTATGTGGATTTATCTCTAGGCTTTCTATTTTGTTCCATTGATCTATATGTCTGTCTTTGTGCCAATACCATACTGTCTTGATGACTGTGGCTTTGTAGTAGAGCCTGAAGTCAGGCAAATTGATTCCTCCAGTTCCATCCTTCTTTCTCAAGATTGCTTTGGCTATTCGTGGTTTTTTGTATTTCCATACAAATCTTGAAATAATTTGTTCTAGTTCTGTGAAAAATATCGCTGGTATCTTGATAGGGATTGCATTGAATTTGTAAATTGCTTTGGGTAATATACTCATTTTCACTATATTGATTCTTCCGATCCATGAGCATGGTATATTTCTCCATCTATTAGTGTCCTCTTTGATTTCTTTCATCAGTGTTTTAAAGTTTTCTGTATATAGGTCTTTAGTTTCTTTAGGTAGATATATTCCTAAGTATTTTATTCTTTTTGTTGCAATGGTGAATGGAATTGTTTCCTTAATTTCTTCTTCTACTTTCTCATTATTAGTGTATAGGAATGCAAGGGATTTCTGTGTGTTGATTTTATATCCTGCAACTTTACTATATTCATTAATTAGCTCTAGTAATTTTCTGGTAGAGTCTTTAGTGTTTTCTATGTAGAGGATCATGTCATCTGCAAACAGTGAGAGTTTTACTTCTTCTTTTCCAATTTGGATTCCTTTTATTTCTTTTTCTGCTCTAATTGCTGTGGCTAAAACTTCCAGAACTATGTTGAATAGTAGTGGTGAAAGTGGGCACCCTTGTCTTGTTCCTGACTTAAGGGGAAATGCTTTCAATTTTTCACCATTGAGGATAATGTTTGCTGTGGGTTTGTCATATATAGCTTTTATTATATTGAGGTATGTTCCTTCTATTCCTGCTTTCTGGAGAGTTTTTATCATAAATGGATGTTGAATTTTGTCAAAGGCCTTCTCTGCATCTATTGAGATAATCATATGGTTTTTATTTTTCAATTTGTTAATGTGGTGAATTACATTGATTGATTTGCGGATGTTGAAGAATCCTTGCATCCCTGGGATAAAGCCCACTTGGTCATGGTGTACGATCTTTTTAATGTGTTGTTGGATTCTGATTGCTAGAATTTTGTTGAGGATTTTTGCATCTATGTTCATCAGTGATATTGGCCTGTAGTTTTCCTTTTTTGTAGTATCTTTGACAGGTTTTGGTATTAGGGTGATGGTGGCCTCATAGAATGAGTTTGGAAGTTTCCCTTCCTCTGCAATTTTCTGGAAGAGTTTGAGTAGGATAGGTGTTAACTCTTCTCGAAATTTTTGGTAGAATTCAGCTGTGAAGCCGTCTGGACCTGGGCTTTTGTTTGCTGGAAGATTTCTGATTACAGTTTCAATTTCCGTGCTTGTGATGGGTCTGTTAAGATTGTCTATTTCTTCCTGGTTTAGTTTTGGAAAATTGTATTTTTCTAAGAATTTGTCCATTTCTTCCAGGTTGTCCATTTTATTGGCATATAATTGCTGATAGTAGTCTCTTATGATCCTTTGTATTTCTGTGTTGTCTGTTGTGATCTCTCCATTTTCATTTCTAATTTTATTGATTTGATTTTTCTCTCTTTGCTTCTTGATGAGTCTGGCTAATGGTCTGTCAATTTTATTTATCCTTTCAAAGAACCAGCTTTTGGCTTTGTTGATTTTTGCTATGGTCTCTTTTGTTTCTTTTGCATTTATTTCTGCCCTAATTTTTAAGATTTCTTTCCTTCTGCTAACTCTGGGGTTCTCTAATTCTTCCTTTTCTAGTTGCTTTAGGTGTAGAGTTAGGTTATTTATTTGACTTTTTTCTTGTTTCTTGAGGTATGCCTGTATTGCTATGAACTTTCCTCTTAGCACTGCTTTTATAGTGTCCCACAGGTTTTGGGTTGTTGTGTTTTCATTTTCATTAGTTTCTATGCATATTTTGATTTCTTTTTTGATTTCTTCTGTGATTTGTTGGTTATTCAGAAGCGTGTTGTTCAGCCTCCATATGTTGGAATTTTTAATAGGTTTCCTCCTGTAATTGAGATCTAATCTTAGTGCATTATGGTCAGAAAAGATGCTTGGAATGATTTCGATTTTTTTGAATTTATCAAGGTTATATTTATGGCCCAGGATGTGATCTATCCTCGAGAAGGTTCCATGAGCACTTGAGAAAAAGGTGAAATTCATTGTTTTGGGGTGAAATGTCCTGTAGATATCAATTAGGTCTAACTGGTCTAATGTATCATTTAAAGTTTGCGTTTCTTTGTTAATTTTCTGTTTAGTTGATCTGTCCATATGTGTGAGTGGGGTATTAAAGTCTCCCACTATTATTGTGTTGTTAATTTCCCCTTTCATACTTGTTAGCATTTGTCCTACATATTGCGGTGCTCCTATATTGGGTGCATATATATTTATAATTGTTATATCTTCTTCTTGGATTGATCCTTTGATCATTATGTAGTGGCCTTCTTTGTCTCTTTTCACAGCCTTTGTTTTAAAGTCTATTTTATCGGATATGAGTATTGCCACTCCTGCTTTCTTTTGGTCTCTATTTGCATGGAATATCTTTTTCCAACCCTTCACTTTCAGTCTGTATGTGTCCCTTGTTTTGAGGTGGGTCTCTTGTAAGCAGCATATAGAGGGTTCTTGTTTTTGTATCCAATCGGCCAGTCTTTGCCTTTTGGTTGGGGCATTCAATCCATTTACGTTTAAGGTAATTATTGATAAGTATGATCCCGTTGCCATTTGTTTTATTATTTTGGGTTCGGGTTTATACTCCCTTTTTGTGTTTCCTGTCTAGAGAATATCCTTTAGAATTTGTTGGAGAGCTGGTTTGGTGGTGCTGAATTCTCTCAGCTTTTGCTTGTCTGTAAAGCTTTTGATTTCTCCTTCGTATTTGAATGAGATCCTTGCTGGGTATAGTAATCTGGGCTGTAGGTTATTTTCTTTCATCACTTTAAGTATGTCTTGCCATTCCCTCCTGGCCTGAAGAGTTTCTATTGAGAGATCAGCTGTTATCCTTATGGGAATCCCCTTGTGTGTTATTTGTTGTTTTTCCCTTGCTGCTTTTAATAGTTGTTCTTTGTGTTTGATCTTTGTTAATTTGATTAATATGTGTCTTGGGGTGTTTCGCCTTGGGTTTATCCTATTTGGGACTCTCTGGGTTTCTTGGACTTGGGTGATTATTTCCTTCCCCATTTTAGGGAAGTTTTCAACTATTATCTCCTCAAGGATTTTCTCATGGTCTTTCTTTTTGTCTTCTTCTTCTGGGACTCCTATAATTCGAATGTTGGAGCGTTTCATATTGTCCTGGAGGTCTCTGAGATTGTCCTCATTTCTTTTAATTCGTTTTTCTTTTTTCCTCTCTGATTCATTTATTTCTACCATTCTGTCTTCTATTTCACTAATCCTATCTTCTGCCTCCGTTATTCTATTATTTGTTGCCTCCAGAGTGTTTCTGATCTCATTTATTGCATTATTCATTGTATATTGACTCTTTTTTATTTCTTCTAGGTCCTTGTTGAACCTTTCTTGCATCTTCTCAATCCTTGTCTCTAGGGTATTTATCTGTGATTCCATTTTGACTTCAAGATTTTGGATCATTTTCACTATCAATATTCGGAATTCTTTCTCAGGTAGATTCCCTATCTCTTCCTCTTTTGTCTGGTTTGGTGGGCATTTCTCCTGTTCCTTTACCTGTTGGGTATTCCTCTGTCTCTTCATCTTGGTTATATTGCTGCGTTTGGAATGGCCTTTTTATATTCTGGTAATTTGTGGAATTCTCTTTATTGTGGAGCTTCCTCACTGTGGGTGGGGTTGTATCAGTGGCTTGTCAAGGTTTCCTGGTTAGGGAGGCTTGTATTGGAGGTCTGGTGGGTGGAGCTGGGTTTCTTCTCTCTGGAGTGCAGTGGAGTGACCAGTAATGGGTTATGAGACGTCTAAAGTTTTGGAGTAACTTTGAACTGCCTGTATATTGAAGCTCAGGGGTGTGTTCCTGTGTTGCTGGAGAATTTGTGTGATATGTCTTGCTCTGGAACTTGTTGGCCCTTGGGTGGAGCTTTGTTTCAGTGTAGGTTTGGAGGCATTTGATGAGCTCCTATTGCTTAATGTTCCCTGAATTCAGGAGTTCTCTGATGTTCTCAAGCTTTGGACTTAAGCCTCCTGCTTCTGGTTTTCGGTTTTATTTTTACGGTGGTCTCTAGACTTCTCCATCTATACAGCACCAATGATATAGTATCTAGGCTAAAGATGAAAGGTTTCTCCACATTGAGGGGCACCCAGAGAGGTTCACTGGGTTACATGGAGAAGAGAAGAGGGAGGGGGTAGTTAGAGGTGACTGGAATGAGATGCGGTGAGATCAAAAGAGGAGAGAACAAGCTAGTCAATAGTCACTTCCTTATGTGCGCTCCATAGTCTGGACCTCTCAGCGGTATTTACGGAGTTATACAGGGGAGAGGAGAGAGAGGAAGTAGACAGAGGTGGCCAGGAGGGTAAGAGAGAGGAATGAAAAGGAGAGAGACAGGTCCAGCCAGTAATCAGTTCCTTAGGTGCTCTCCACCATCTCGAACACACAGAGAATCACAGAGTTGGATATAGAAGAGATGGGGGGAGGTGGGGGGAGAGACAGAGGCCACCTGGTGGAGAAAAAGGAGAGTCCAAAAGGAGGAGAGAGTGGTCAAGCCAGTAATCTCGCTGTCAGGTAAGATTGGGTTATGAAATGTACAAGATTGACAACAAAAACCGAAAAGCAAAGATTAAAAACCTAGAGTAGAGGTTAGATTTTCAAAAATACAATGTTAAAGAGACGAAGCAGAAGGAAGAAAGAAAAAAAAGAGAAAAGATTAAAAAAATAATAATAATATTAAGAAAAAGAAATAAGGAAAAAAATATATATAAGGAAAAAAAAAAAAAAAACCCAAGATTAAAAAAGAAATACCAACAACAACCACGCGAAGACTATATATGGTGTTTGCTTTAAAAAAGTAGAGTCTTTTTTTTTTTTGAAAAGTAATAGTTATAGAAATATAAAGTAGAGAAATAGAAGACTTAACAGTTAAAAAAAAAGTTTGAGAAAAAAAAAAAGAAGGCAAAAAAAAAAAGCAAAAAAAAAAGGAATGATTGTAAAAATTGTGAAGATATATCTGGCCCTTCTCTGATGTTGTGGGCCGTGTTGGTCACTTCCAAGGCGTTTCCCTCTGTTTAGCTTCTGTTTGCTGGTCTCTTCAGTGTCTCAGTTCCGTCCTGACACAGGGGGGCGGTGGTGGACACTTTTTTTTTTTTTTTAGGCTCACTAGTTCAGTCGCGCTGTGGGGAGGGGGGGATGCTGCAAACAAATAGCACTGTCGTGGGCACACAGCGTCTCAACCCCGCTGGACCTGTCTCCCCCCACGACGCACAATCCGCTCCGGCTCCATGGAGCTCAGCCAGGAACCATCCGAGGCCGGCCCCAGGCTTCGCGCACCTCCCCGGTCCAAGCCGCTCGGTTTTGGCGCCCAGGTAACTCTCAGAGGCACAAACTTGTTTGGGACTGCGCTCTGCGCCCCTCCCGGGTCCGAGCAGCTCAGGAGCTTGGCGAGCGCGGTCGCCGGGACTTGTCCCCTTCTCTGTCTCTACTGCTCAGTTTTCTGGGTGTACTGCTGGCGCTCCTTGTGAGGCGGGTGGTGACTGTCCTGCATCCCCTGAAGTCTCAGCAAAGAAGCCTGCCTGCCGCTTTTTAGGTAGTCTCTCTGGGGCTGCGATTGCCCCTTTCCAGCCCTTACAGCTCTGGCTGCCTGTCCCCGGCGGGGGATGGTCTGCAGCCGGCTATTTCCGTTCCGTCCTTTGTTCTGTGCGCGGTCCTGGCGGGGTCTTATGTTCCAGCTTTTCGCGTGGTAGCTATCCCCCAGCCTGGTTTGCTCGCCCAAGTTCGATCGCTCTGGTTACGCGTGGGGCGTTTCTGCCCGCTTCTTACCGAGCACGGCAGCCCGCGTCTCCCGCGCTTCCCTGCCCTGCCCCCACTTGCTAGCCGCGGTTGCAGGCGTCTGCGCGGCTTTTCCGCTGGGGGAGTTACTGTTGGGCTCGTAATCTGTTGGTTTTAATTATTTATTCGTTTTTCCTTCCTGTTATGTTGCCCTCTGTGTTTCCAAGGCTCGCCTTAGACTCGGCAGGTAGAGTGTTTCCTTGTGTTTGGAAACCTCTCTTCTTAGAATTCCCTTCCCGGGACGGGCTTCCCTTCCCGGGATGGAGCTCCCTCCCCACCTCCTTTGTCTCTTTTCTCGTCTTTTATATTTTTTCCTACCTGGTTTTGAAGACAATGATCTGCTTTTCTGGTTGCCTGATGTCCTCTGCCTGCCTTCAGAGGTTGTTTTGTGGAGTTTGCTCCGTGTTGAAATGATCTTTTGAGGAATTTGTGAGGGAGAAAGTGGTCTTCCCTTCCTATTCCTCCGCCATCTTCTTATTCTAGTCTTATCTCTCACACACCTCTTATGACCACATTTTGATAACAAGATGAGTCAGTGGAAAGAATGCTAAAATGATGTCTGAAAACTGAAAATTCAATCTTCAACACTTGTTTGTCACTGATTACTTGTGTAACAATGAGTTAACCGACAGCTCCTAGCTTTGAGTTCTTAAACTGAAAAATAAAGCAATCTCTAAGATTTATAAGCATTCTAACATCTTACGATTCCAAGTCTCATTGTGGCATGGTCTACCTACAAATCTGCTTACCCTGGCCAAGAATTCTAACATGTCTGAATCCTTTAGTGTAGTGTTCAGAATTAAACACCAGATTCCAGAAACGATTTATTCTGTAAAGAAGAGCGGGTTAATTATCTTCCTCTTTCTAAACACTAGGTTTACGTTAATAAAGACTTTGATCAAATTAGACTTTGTGTAGCCACATTACATTCAGATAACCGTACTCGGTTATCCAGCACTGTGGATCCTACTGACTACTCTTAACCAAGAATGCACTAAAGTTGATCTCCCTTATCCCATACTTTGCAAATTGATTTTCTGGCACTGAATGTAAGATTTGAGATTTTTCTTAATTAGCCTGCATCTTGATTTGTTTAGGCCATCATCTTAGCCTTTTGGAGTCAAATTGATAATTCAGGATATTAGCTATTCCTTCCATTTCATGAAGTGGTTGAAATACTATTATTAGCAATGTCAACCAAGAAAATGATTAAAATGCTGATTATAAGAGCTGATCAACAGAAAAGTTAACACTGGAAATAAAGCTTCTACCTTAAAAGTCTAGAAAAAGAAAAGCAAATTAAACTCAAAGAAAGCCTAAAAAAAAAAAAAAGAAAGAAAGAAAGAAATAATAATGATAATGAGGAAAGCAATGAAATAGAAAACAGAAGAAAAAAAAGAGAAAAATCAATGAAAGTGAAGGCTGATTCTTTGAGAAGATTAATAAAATTGATAAACCTCCAGCCAGACTGTAAGTAAACAAAAAAGAAGACACAAATTGCCAATATCGGGAATGAACAAGGTAATAGAGCTACAGATTCTACAGCTAGTAAAATAATAAGGGAGTGTAATGAGCAACTTTATACCAGTAAGTTCAACAATTTAAATATATTATTAATAATTCCTTAAAAGGCATCAACTACCAAAGTTTACTCAAGAAAAAATGGATAATCTGAATACCTTATTTAAACCTTCCCAACAGAGAAAACTACAGGTCCAAATGACTTGTTGAATTTTATCAAACATTTAAGGAAGAATAGTTCCAATTCAATACAAACTCTTCCAGAAAACTAAAGAGGAAGGAATTCTTCCTAACTCATTTCATGATGCCAACATTACCCTGATGCCAAAACAAGACAAAGACATTAACCAGAAATGATATCTATAGACATATATCCTATATGAATACAGATGTAAAAATTCTAATGAAATTTTAGTGACTTTAATTCAGCAATATATAGAAAAGGTATGCAATGACAAAGTGGGGTCTAAGACTGAATATTTGTGCTCCCCCTCAAATTCATATGAACCCTAATGCCCAATGTAATAAAGCACCACTTTGGGAGGTGCTTAGGTCTTCACAGTTGAGCCCTCATGAATGAAATTTCTGTTTTTATAAAATATATAAATATTCTTACAAATATGAATGCAAGGAAGGATTTTAAAAGTATATTTCTACAAGTAACACTGACTGAAAAACTAGCAAGCAAAAACATCACCAAAACTTACTTTATCGTAAACCTTGTTTTCAGTTTAAGTGCTCTGTGTCTTGATAAAGGTGATGGTTGAAAGACACTGTGAATGTATTAAATGCCACTGAATGCTAGTACACTCTAAAACGGTTAATTTTATCTTACATCAATTTATCTCAAAGAAAAGAAAGAATATTTCTGTGAATATTCCGGGTCATGTAGCTAATTAAAAATTACAATTCTTCTATAGAAAACAAACCTCTGGTTACAAAATGGGAAAGGAAAGGTGGGGAAGGAAAAATTAAGTATGAAATTAAAGATACAAACTATTATAAATAAAGTATACAAGCAACAAGGGTATACTATACGGCATGGGGAAGTATACCCAATATCTTGTAATAATCTATACCAGAACATAATCTGCAAAAATACTGAAACACTATGCTGCACACTTGAAACTAACAAAAATGTAAATCACCATATTTCAATAATAAGTTTTCAAAAATTATGAATCTGTTTTTTCCTGCATCTTGAAGGGAGCATTTAACCCTAATTGTTGATGGCAGACAGTTGGAAGACTCCAACATGGATGAGGACACAACTATAGGAATCACAAAAACAGCAGAGCTGAAGACTAGAGGGTACCATACCTAGGTCCACATTCCTCTGGACTTCTATCTATATTTAGATACTGCTGAACTAGTACAAAGAACTCACAATGATCTCTAAATTTTTATCTGCGTTAGACTAACAGCCCCAAATGTTAACATATACTGGTCTCCCAAACAAAATCTACCTTTTAAAAACAATTTAAGGGTGTGATGATTTGAGAGAATGGCATTGAAACATGTATAATAACATGTAAGAATCGAAATGCCAGTCTATGTCTGATGCAGGATATGACACGCTTGGGGCTGACGCGCGGGGATGACCCAGAGAGATGTTGTGGGGAGGGGGGTGGGAGGGGGGTTCATGTTTGGGAACGCATGTACACCTGTGGTGGATTCATGTCAATCTATGCCAAAACCAATACAGAATTGTAAAGTAAAAATTAAAAATAAATAAATAAATTAAAAAAAAATAAAAATAAAAACAATTTAAGACCCTTGGAAATTTGACCTCATCCTTAGAGTTCACTGCTGCTTCTGCTGCTGCTAAGTCGCTTCAGTCGTGCCCGACTCTGTGCGACCCCACAGACGGCAGCCCACGAGGCTCCCCCGTCCCTGGGATTCTCCAGGCAAGAACACTGGAGTGGGCTGCCATTTCCTTCTCCAATGCATGAAAGTGAAGTCACTCAGTCGTGTCCAACTCTTAGCGACCCCATGGACTTCGGCCCACCAGGCTCCTCCGTCCATGGGATTTTCCAGGCAAGAGTGCTGGAGTTGGGTGCCATTGCCTTCTCCGGCCTTCTCCCTAGAGTTCACTATTCTCCTGTAATACCCCTCTGCTTCATTTAAAGTATTTCACTGAATCGCTCCCCAGTGTCTTCTGTACTTACACACTCTTTGGTTTTGTCCTGCTGCTTCTTTCTGCCTAGAAAGGCTTCTCCTACAGTTATAACTAAGCTTCAAGACCTAATTCAAATCTCAACTCCTTCATTAATCATTCTCTTACTACTTCACTTATGAAAATTCTTTTGTGGACATTGTAGATAAACTGTTCCTGAGGGTATGTACCTAATATACTGTACTATTCTTGTATTGTTAAAAATTCCTCTCTGCTGTAAACACCCCAACTCATTTACCATGTCATAAGTGAACCATCATACCACATTTTTTCTTAAGTAGAAAGACAAGTCATAATCTTCCAGAAAAATAACAAACTCGTTATACACTAAGATAACAGAGGTTTCATATAGAAAAAAATAAGTATAAAAACAATAAATCTTACAATATAAGTTATCTTTTCTTGCTCCATCCTTTATAAGAGGAATGCCCAAATTTGCTATTTCATGTTCTCATTTCAATGACCAAAAGATTCCATTTTGAATAGCCTAATAAGAACATATTTTAGAACTGCACAGCAATTGTGAAACAACAGAAACTCTTAAATACATTTAATCACACTGAATTTGCAATGCCCTGACTCAAAGTATAGATATTTCAACCTCAAATAAGATTCATGTGCCTCAGGAATATATGCAAAATTAACTGCATGTGATAACACACCAATAGAAATTCAATTTCCTTTTCCAATCTCAACTGATTGCATCTTTTGTAACAAGAGCATAGCTGATCAATTTCTTATCAGAAGCCACAAACTGGCACTCACTCTTGTAAGGCTAAACTATGTTTCTCCTCTCAACCTTTAATAAAGAAAATGAAAATTTAATCAGTATAGGCAGATTCCCTACCCCTCAACACTATAATCCCAAAGAGCTATACTTATGGTTAGCAGGCAAGGGTATTTATTATTCAATCCTAAAAGTCATCACAGTTCATCTTTTCAAAGCTGGAGCAGACACTTTCAAGTCTAAAGTATACTAAGAATCTAAGCTTTAATGAATGAGGTACTTTCTCTTATAATGTAATTATATATACATATATGTATTTATGCATCTATGGGTATGTATGTATGCATTTCTTCCCACTGAAAAAGAAAGTTTAAAACAATGAATAACTCAGTAGCAATGATACCTTGAAAGAAATGGTGTTATTTGGCTTCTAAAGGAATTAAGACTCCCTGGTTATCACAGAAAGAATCAAGACTCCGTGGCAAAATGGCTGATTCCAGGTCCCAGACTGGAAATATGTCAGATGAGTCTGGAAAGTTTTGTCATACCAGATAGAAAGGAAGCAATCAAAGATTATAAGGGTCATATCAAAAGGAATAAGAAAATCATTTGAAAAGGTTCCTACTGGGTCAAAGCTAAAAATCTGATCATCAAGAGAGATAGAAACTACACTGGAACAAAACATAACTAAGTAAACAGATTCAAACATCAGTCAGTCAGTTCAGTCACTCAGTCGTGTCCGACTCTTTGCAACCCCATGAACCTAGCATGCCAGGCCTCCCTGTCCATCACCAACTCCCGCAGTCCACCCAAACCCATGTCCATTGAGTCGGTGATACCATCCAACCATCTCATCTTCTGTCGTCCCCTTCTCCTCCTGCCCTCATATTGTCACTATAGCACTTAGAAGAAACATTTCATTAATCATCTTTGTAAAATGTTAAAGCACCAATATTGCTTTGAAAACTATAAAAGAATTAGGCAATCATCCTACTTTTCCTATACAATCTGTAGCTAAGGGCAACCAAAGAGTTCGAAAGGGAAGTTTCTCTTTAGAGAATGCTGGCTAATAAACACAAGCGCATTAAAATATCACCATTGTGTACACCTTAACAAATTCATGGATCTAAGGCTAGGCAATGATCATCAATAGCTAGTAACATAACAAAGAGAAACAATCTGATATTATATACCCCTCCTAAAAGAGGTACACACAAGCATGTATATAGTGTTCTTAGGAGAAAGTATGTACACATAATACTTAATTTGAATTAGATCAACTCTCTAGACTTAGCTACAAATTTACAAGAAATACAGAGAACAAACAACATGTTAAGGTACACCACAGGAGTACAATCAGTAAAATCCAGACTCTGGGAGACCAAAAAAACAAACAAATCAGTTTGCTCCACCAAATAATAATAATAATTAACATTTTAAAAAGAAAAATGAAAGAAAAATAAGAGTCAGAAACCTACATACCAGTTTGAACCAATAAAGCATTCTCCAATGAGTGGAATGTTCTGTGGTGTCCAACATGGTAGCCCTTAACCTCACGTGGCTCCTGAGCACTTGATATGTAAGTAGTGTGACTGAAGATCAGAGTATTTCATTTTAATTGCAACTAATTTAAATTTTACTAGCTACTTGTGGCTAGTGGCTACTGTTTTGGATGGTGCCACTGTTGGTGGATGGAGAATTAACAGACTTGTTAATCAAACACAATAAATCATATGATAGATCTTATTTGAGTCTCTGGTCAGACTAAAATATCTTTTAAAATATATTAATAGTAAGTTCTTAATAGTATCAAATATCTGATATTCTTAATAATATTAAGAAACTACTAATAATATTTTTATGTGTGATAACTGTATTTTGGTAATTAGGACAGGAACTATCCTTCAGAAATATTTACACCAGAGAAAACCATAATTCAAAAAGATACATGTACTCCAATGTTCATAGCATTATTTATAATAGCCAAGATGTGGAAGCAACCTAAATGTCCACCAACAGATGAACAGATAAAGATGTGGTGTGTGATTCCACACAATGGAATATTTCTTAGTCATAAAAAAGAATGAAAACAGTGCCATCTGAAGCAACATGGATGGACCAAGACTTCACATACTAAGTGAAATCAGTTAGAGGAAGACAAACATGATATTACTTATATGTGGAATCTAAAAAATGATACAACTGAACTTATATATAAAATAGAAATAGATCTACAGACTTACAAAACAAACATATGATTACCAACAGTGAAAGGGGGGCTGAAATTAGGAGTTTGGGATTAACATTTACACATATATAAATAGGTAATTAAGAAGGACCCACTGTAGAACACAGGACTTACTATAACTGAATCACTTTGCTGTACACCTGAAACTAACACAACATTGTAAATCAACTATACTTTTCTAAATGTACGCTTAAAACAAAAGAAATATTTATGGAAAAATGATATAATTTCTGGAATCTGCTTCAAAATAATCATGGAGGACAAAACAAGATTAGGCAATTGATAAGAACTGAAGCTGGGTGATGGATACAAGGGATTCTGTACACATTCTCTCTACTTCTGTATATCTTCAAATTTTTCATAATAAAAATTTTGGAGGGAAGAGAGGACATTTACCCTGCATGCTAGGACAGGTCTGCCTTTTTGTTTCCCTCAGGAAAGATACCAGAAATATAGAAAAAATCCTAAAGAGGGATAGTTTGGTTAGAAGCAGGTAAACTGTCCTATTTTATACAGTCAAGCCTATATACTGGACAGCTTTTTACTTTCTGTGTATCTACTTAAAAAATTTTTTTTAAACATCATTTGACTGTCCCTTCAACGTGGGTAGATTAGACTGTGAAAACAAATGCCTCAGTTGTACCTCTAGCTCTAGCACAAAGTTTGAAGATACAACATGAACTACAATGCATTTTTTAAAAATTCAGATTTAGGGATATGGTAGGCCAAAAGTGACCACAACCATTCTCACTAATGGGCAAAAGATATCTACGTCAAATCACTAGAATCTGTGATGAAATTAAATCATGAGATGAAATCATCCTGAATTACCCAGAAAGCCTTAAATCCAGTGAAAAATGTCCTTAGATACGCAGAGAATAGATGGAGAAGAAGGCAAAGTGAAGAGGCACAGACTGGGGTGAAGTGGCCACGAGCCAAAGAAGTCAGCAACTACCAGAGGTTGGAAGACATAGATCATCCCCCCAAAATTCCAGGAGTGAAGCCCTGCCAACATCTTGCTTTCCCACTGTGGCCTCCAGTACTGACAGAGAACAAATGTCTCTTACTTTAAGCCACCAAGTTTGTGATAAACTGTTAGAGCAGACACAGAAAACTAACAGAAGATTATCTACTCTTTCAACCACTGAATGCCTTATTCCCTCTTATTACTGTAATAATTAAACATTACTGAGAATCTAAACGATTTTCAGAGCATCTTTTCTACCTTGAGGTCAGGAATTTCAGTTTCTTTTGTTCAATGATATAACCCAGTGCTGGAAAACTACTCTCTGATCAAACCTTTCTATTCTTTCTACCTTTCTCATTGGCATTCTTTCACTAAAGACGTAAGGTGGTCCTACCTAAAGAAAAAAGAGCATAAAGAAAAACTTTCCTTAACTGAAAGTTCTGCCAACTTAAAGCTTTAACAATTGTTCCAGTTTTCCAATATTAGTTTAGAAAATACTACCTGAAATCATCATATTCATTCACGTGTTACAGTATTCTTTTGTATACAATGCAGAGTAGATACCAATAATTTCCAGAATTTTTGTTTCGTGACTTACTGTTTTGTAATTAGTCCTTCTCTACTTTATGACCTTCCCTCAAACTTACCAATAAATAAAGAGCACTGTGTGACAAATGACACAGTATCCTTGTGTCTTATTGACCTTTACATGCAAAGGAAAACTTTAAATACTGAAAACATTTTAAATATTCTGTAATATCACAAAGAAAGGATTAAAAGCATTTTTTTCATTTCTTCTAGCTTCCTACTTGTATGCTATTCAAAGTTGATACATATTTTCATCACATAATTTTACTACCTATTTATTTCATCATCTTGTGTCCTAACAATGAGCTTTAAATTATGTTTAATTCTCTGTGAAAGAGAAGTATTTTGTCAACTCAAATAGCAATGTTATTTATCATTCAGAAGCACATCTTTCCTATTAGTGAACTAGTTCAAGATCAGCGGCATCTTTAAAGAGTACACAAGTATATTTTTGAGAGTAATAATATTTTTTATCTAGAACTTGTCATTTCCATAATACAAGGGAATATGCAATCCTTTTCCAATGTAAACATGAACTAGGCACATCCTTCAGAAGAAAAAACTCATGTCTCTGAATATCAGTCAGGTCTTTTGATCCTTTCTAGAAGAAGTTCATGGGGAATAGAAAATACATTATTCTTAAAGAGATGACAATTATCTTTTTGGCTTGCCTCACGTCTCAACTTCCACTCTTAGCAATCTGTATTTATTTCAAAACAAGGTTGCAGTGGTCACAAACAAGTCTAGAATTTAATTTTTGGGATTAAACTCTCTACTCGTCCCTGGTATACAGTCTTCTCATACAATATGAACCCACTACTAGCAGAAGGACTTCTAAACATCGACAATAAATGACTGAACAAAACAACACTAGCAGGAAAGTGGAACTTATAAAAGATACTCTCATGCTACTACCAAGCTGAAAATATAACAAATTAGATATAGCTCTCCCTATCATAAATATCAGACAGCTTTATTTCTAGGTCAGAAAAAAAAATTTTAAACAGATAGTGATATAGGAAAACAAAATGAAAAACTGGGGGAAGGGAAACACAAGATTATAAACAATGTAAGTAATGTACTATGAATGCATGGATTTGACAGCAATCCTGTACATGCAAAAACTACTTCATGAATTTTAGAAATGCAATTTAGTCTTCCATCCTCTTGAACTTAAAAAGCAACCTCACATCTGTTAAAACAACAAAGACTTAGGGAAAGAGGTGAGGTGGAAGAAGATGCCTGAAGTGGACTCTGTCCATTCAAGCGTATAATCAGAATGAATTATTTACAAGCATACTTTCATCTTCAATGCCACTAAGAGATGAATTCTAAGGAGCTTAGGGAGACTGTAACACATCTGCTAATCAAGTTGAATAAGCAGAGGAGACCTAAGCAAAAAACGATCCAACAAAATCTGTTCGTAAGATTGGGAAAGGGGGTGGGCAACTGAAAAGAAATGGCAGAAAAGCAGAGGCTAGTATAGCAGTGGTCAGTGACTTACACTCTTAACTATTCATTCCATTTTAGAAAGTCAGAGAGCTGTATTGAGCTAACTGAATCAGAGTTATACTAGGCTAACATCAGCCATACACTCTCCATCAAAAGGAATACTTTATAAAAGAAGAGATAAAATGCAAAAGGAAAACAATCAAAGCACTTTGAGGTATTTCCATTTCAATTCAAATTCTCTAAAACACATATTCCATTAAAGTAGACATACATGGAAAATATTCTTCAACAATTCATACATGGTTTTTCAAATTTATGCCTATTTCATATATCTTTGAAAAGCATATAAAAACAAAAAGTGGTTTAGTGTCTTAAAAAAATATACAACCACCCAATGGCTTATAAAAATCTCAGCAATCAAAGGAAACTGTGCTTGGTATCAAGACAACACAATGCCAAAAAATCTTTATAAACTAAGATGCCACATCATCTGCTTCTCTTCCAGTTTTAAAGAAAGGCTATGTGTGTCACCTCAGCCTACAGTTTATGAAACGACAATCAGCATTATAAAACAGTAACAAACTATGCTTAGCCTTCTAACCAGCAGGCAAAATTCTGCATCTAAAGACCAAAAGAAGTTAAAAATTAAAAAACAAAACTAAAAACAAAGATGCAAGCTAGGTGAATTTTAAATAAATGGTACTTTGGCTTTAAGGAATACTGAGGGAAAGGATTCATATTTATTCCTACTCATTAATGTGCTCAGTAAATAGGTAAGGTATGTGCCTATTTTAGATACTAGATATAAAACATTAAAAAAAAAAAAAAGGTAAAAATCTCTGGTCTCAAGGGACTTCTATTGCCTCAGTTCAGTTCAGTCACTCAGTCGTGTCCAACTCTCTGCAACCCCATGGACCGCAGCACACCAGGCTTCCCAGTCAGTCGCTCAGTCATGTTCGACTCTTTGCGACCCCCATGAATCGCGGCACGCCAGGCCTCCCTGTCTATCACCAACTCCAGGAGTTCACTCAGACTCACGTCCATTGAGTCAGTGATGCCATCAAGCCATCTGATCCTCGGTTGTCCCTTTCTCCTCCTGCCCCCAATCCCTCCCAGCATCAGAGTCTTTTCCAATGAGTCAACTCTTCACATGAGGTGGCCAAAGTACTGGAGTTTCAGCTTCAGCCTCATTACTTCCAAAGAAATCCCAGGGCTGATCTCCTTCAGAATGGATTGGTTGGATCTCCTTGCAGTCCAAGGGACTCTCAAGAGTCTCCTCCAACACCACAGTTCAAAAGCATCAATTCTTCGGTGCTCAGCCTTCTTCACAGTCCAACTCTCACATGCATGACATGATCACACGAAAAACCATAGCCTTGACTAGACGGACCATAGTTGGCAAAGTAATGTCTCTGCTTTTGAATATGCTATCTAGGTTGGTCATAACTTTTCTTCCAAGGAGTAAGCATCTTTTAATTTCATGGCTGCAGTCACCATCTGCAGTGATTTTGGAGCCTGTCCATCACTAATTCCCAAAGCTTACTCAAACTCATGTCCATTAAGTCGGTAATGCCATCCAACCATCTCATCCGCTGTCGTCCCCTTCTCCTCCTGCCCTCAATCTTTACCCAGCACAGAGGCTTTTCCAATGAGTCAGTTCTTCACATCAGGTGACCAAAGTTTTGGAGTTTCAGCTTCAGCATCAGTCCTTCCAATGAATATTCAGGACTGATTTGCTTTAGGATTGACTGGCTGGATCTCCTTTCAGTCCAAGAGAGTCTCAAGAGTCTTCTCCAACACCACAGTTCAAAAGCATCAATTCTTATGCGCTCAGCTTTCTTTATAGTCCAACTCTCACATCCATACATGACTACTGGAAAAACCATAGCTTTGACTAGACAAACCTTTGTTGGCAAAATAACGTCTCTGCTTTTTAATATGCTATCTAGGATGATCATAGCTTTTCTTCCAAGGTGCAAGCACCTTTTAATATACTGTATCAAGAAAACTAATAAATCAATGAAAAAAACACAAGATATCAAAGAACTGTATGCAAAAATAAATCAATAAAATAGGGTGATGTAAAAAAGTGACTGAGGGGCTAATACGATTGACTATTCAGAAGGTCTCTTGAAGGACACAGCTATGAAATGATCTAGTGATTCTCAACACAGAGCAAGAGCTAAGGCCCTATTATTGTTAAGAGCAAGCTTGGGTTGATTTAGGTATAGAAAAGGCAATAGGACTAGAACCTAGTAAAGAAGGGGGAAAATGATGGCAGAAGCTGAGATTACAGACACAGGATCAGATTATTTAGGGCCTTCTAGGTCAGAGTAATAAATTTTTACATCATATCCTTGGATTCTAAGAGGCTGTCTCATGAAACTTACTGCCATGCTTTTTGTAAAATAGTTGTTGGGGATACAATCTAGCACACCAAAGAAAATACTCTTCATGAAGATCCGAAGGAAGAACTTCTCTCAAATCTCATGTTGAGTACAAACTGATCTTTTTCTGAGGAACTGGTATAAATTTACCTTATGAATTAATTCTGAAATTAATCATGCTCACCTCTACCTTCTGAACTCCAGCAAAGTCAGGGTTGAACTTACAATTAGCTTCTGGCAACCGTATAAATCTTATAGCATCTTTTTATTTTTTTAAATAAACTCTTCATTTTAGAATAGTTTTATATTTACAGAAGTTACAAAAGTTGTACAGAGGGTTCCATTTACTACCTCCCCCAACTCTCCAATTTTCCGTTATTAACATCTTACATGATGAGTATGGTACATTTGTCAGAATTAATGAGCCAATAATGATACGTTATTAACTAAAGTCCATAATTTACTCAGATTTCCTTAATTTTACCTGATGTTCTTTTCCAAGATCTTTATGGTATCTATTGTATATATTAAATTTACTGGAGGACTTCTTTGGTGGTTCAGGGAGATACAGGTGGTTAAGAAACTCCCTGCCAATGCAGGGGGCATGGGTTCAATCCCTGGTCCAAAAAGCTTCCACACACCCCAGGGCAACTAGGCCTGTGAACCACAGCTACTGAGCCAGGGCTCTAGAGACCATAAGCCTCAACCATTGAAGCCCTTGGCTCTAGAGTCTGTGCTCTACAACAAGAGAAGCCACCATAATGAGAAGCACGTTTTCTGAAACTAGAGAGTAGCCTCCACCTGCCACTCGAAAAAGCCTGCGCACAGCAACGAAGACCCAGCTCAGCCATAAATAAATAAATAAAAATTTACTGGAGCTTTCTCTTACAATTCTATCTTTATTTCCCCCTTATTCTAACCTTTATAACTACTGCTATCTAATGATATTATCTAATTTTATACACCTTTCCCAATACTTCTAGGAATTATCTGGAGTAATAAAAAACTTAGTACAGATTTAGGAAAGACAATTAGTTTCTGCCCAATAAGTCAAATAGTTCAGTATTATTCTAAGTAGATAATGCTTCTTTTAAAAATACAGAGACTCAAGGAAATGCTTGATTAGAAATGTTTGAATTCAAAGATACCATTTGGATAAAAATATAAAGTCAATATAAAAAAGTATTTTTATGTTTCAATACAAGTTTAATCTCTTGAATTCTCCTTTGGTTGCCACCTATAGCATTAGTAATCCTGATTGTTCTTCCTGAGTCATGCAAACTTAACATGGTCTCAGATTGCATAAATCTAAAATGATGATGAAGCAAAATGATCTTTTAAAGTCCCTTTCAATTAGAAATGTCGATTTTTAATTCTGTGACATAGCCTGTCAGATTCTCATATTTTTCCATCACAAGAATGGAAAACATTAATGCTTCTAAACAAACATACTATATTTTAAAAAGATGATGGTAAAATACAGTTTGAAGCTTTACTTGAAAGTAACTCAGTATAAACCAAAACAAATTTAGTGTACAAATTATATGAAGTGTGTAATTCACGTGTATCAAAATTATCCTGAAGGAAGAAATTTCCCCAAAACAGGTGTGACTATTTAGCCAAGAACTGGGTGGCCAAAAATTTTGTGGCCAACACAAAAAATTTGACAAAATCTGATTATGTCAAATGGGTACCACAATTAGAAGTTCTGTTGTCATATCCATAATAAACTGTCTTGCCTCAAAACAATCCTGATTATTAAGATACTACTGATGTTGGGACTTTCCGTTTGCAGCTTAATTTAATCTGTCCCAAATACCTCATTGACAGCAGGAATTATAAAAAGCACAATATAGTTTAAAGGGTTTTAGCATCTATTTCTGAAAGTTCCTCAAAACATTACTTCATTAAAGGTTGAATTTAAAGGTCCTAAGTGCGTGTCTGCCCCTCCGCATAAAATAAATCCTCATTCTATTGTCACATATGTTCTACAATTCTTCCTGCAGAAAAAAAGATAAAACAGTAAAATTCTTAATTATGTCCTTATTTAAAAATCATTACACTGTGTAAGTTTTAACAAAGAATTTTAAGCCATCTTCTTGGTCACATATTTCCAAATGTGAATGCCTACCAAAACTAACAAATTACACTGAAGAGTAGGCAATGATATTAATACATATCAAAGGAGATTAGATGTGAATTGATAAGGAATACCTGAGAATAAGTCTTTTTGCATTTTAAATATTTTCCTTCAGAATATGAAAATCTCTTAGTTATAATCACAAAACATTTGTTGTTTTTTTGTAACACACTTGTTTTAAATAAAAGTAGAGACACTTTATTTTTCACGAATCAACATATAATGATTCATGAAATTAACTCTCAAAGGATGAATAAAGCAAAATAACCAAGAAAAATAATCTGAATGTTTATTTGAATAATAAAAGCAACTTTAAGTAAACACGCTTTGATTTCTTTTTTTTAAAATACACTGAAATTATTTTGTTTGGTTGATTTACTTTTAAATGGGAAAAAAGCCACGTTACCTGTGATATTAGAATAAAAGTACTATCTAAAAATTAGAAGAAAATGATCCACTAGCATAAAAAATAGTGATCAAATTCTTATCAACAAAAGCTTTCATATACTGTGCCTTTTATCTAATATACTTCTATCAAATAAACCACTTCACTCTTTAAGAATCCACTTCAAGTTATTTTTCTTTCACTATAATTAGAAACCCATTCCATCTCACACAAAAGTACTGTGAAAATATGACTACGCCACTTACTGCACTATGACTCATCTTAAGTAATAACAATATTAAGTTATAACTATTTAATATATGTAGTAATCAGTACAGCTATTACTTATACTCAACTCAATGCAATGAACATTTAAAAAATAAACATCCTATAGATGCTAATAGAATAATCAAACTATCAATGAACTTAAGAAATCGATTAACCTACTGGCTAGTTATTACCTAAAAAAACTTAGCATTAACAATACTGATCTAAAAGTCTTTAAGATTATTTATGGCAAGGGTTCTTGACTTTGGCTATATATTAGAATTACCTAGAGAGACAGTAAAACTATCAGTGCCTGAGTTCCACTCCCCATATCCTATTTTATTTGGTCTGAGAAAAATGTTAAAAGTTAAAAGCCCTATCTTGGACTCTGTGATAAATCTGTTGATGATGCATTACTTTACAGATAACTGCTAAATAAAAACCTAGAAATATGATCTCAGTAGCAAGAAAAAAGGAATAACAGAAATGATTATAATTTAAACACTGTATAAAAGAGAATAAATTAATACAGTATCACAATGCAAATGAGAGACATAATTGAGTCCCTTTAATAACATTTTCTAACCTCAATACTATATAAGATAATGTTTCCTTAAACGACTTTCCAATACCTTCAATTCTTTAGTGTGTCTAAAGAGAAAAATTCCTGTTAAGAAAATAAAAACTACATGACTTTAGTCTTTATCTGAGAATTGAAAGAATGAATAAGTTCAAAATATTTCCCTTATGAAGACAGCACATACATGTGCATAATCAGCCTACAATACTCCCTTTCTAACAAGGTCCAATGAAGTTCATGTCTCTGGGCAATGAGATAAAAAGCTATTAACTATAAATATTTGTCATTTTAGCATATAGTTTTTCCTCCAAAAACAGCTGACAGTGTATGAGATTTACTAGCAACATGACCTAGCATGGAGGGATGAATAAAGAACATTATAACTTTCAACACACTTCAGAAGATCTTTGTTACAAACCAGATGGTACAACTTAAAAAAAGAAAGAAAAAATTAAGGAGAAGTAGCCCAATTAGAGTAAAGTTAAAAGAACCACTATCAAAGCAAGTTACACAGGGTGAGGAAATCAGCTTAACTTCCACATAATTTCATTTTTCTCACATTCTTAAAATCTTTTGAGGTGGTACTCTTCAAGACACATAAGAGATAATAACCCAATAAGAATAAGTATTTGTCTTCAGTTAAATATTAGAGAACACATTAATTATATTAAATGTATTAAATATAATCCAAAATTTAGTGACGTATTATAAAACTAATACCCAAGTGCCAATATCCTGGTAAAGATTTTGAGATTCTGAAGGAAGCACACTTTGAATTCAGAATGGTTAGAAAGATATACATGTCTATGTCATTAAAGACAATGAGATTTTTAATTATAGATCTATAGTTTTAATAAACAACTTCATAGTCATCTCTCATGGAAATATGATACAAAATTTTAAAAGAATATCCAGCCTCAGAAGGAACACTCCCTCAAATAGTTGTTGAATTAGCTCCTAGTTATTTACTGACATAAGAACTACAACTTTAACTTACAACTCCTCAAACCTATCAATCGTTAAACCCATAAAGAGTGAACTGGTGAGCAGAAGCTGAGGTAACAGAAAAGGAAGGATCAATAAAGATAATTAGAAAGATAACCACTATGCTTAGGTCAGTCACTTTACGACTGCCAAGCTGTGCACATGCATACATATACATGCTTATATCCATGTACACACACACACAGAGTAGATACATCTTGTTTCACTAGTCTCAGTCTAAAGACATGACATAAATAGAAACAAAAAGCTTTGTTGCCCAGACTAGTTATGAACTAAGGATTCACTGAATGATGGATGGATGGATGAATAGATAAGAGAAACAGATATAAGAACACATTGCTGGGGGGAGGGAGCATGGCACTTAAGAACTTTAAACCAGTATCTATGATTCACAATGCTAAGGTGATGTACGGACATAAGAGATCCATCATAAAGTAAATGTGAGCTAAACAATAAAAATTTCACTGAAACATAAAGTAATCATAATATATACTATAAAAGCCAAAAAAGATCTGTATAGTAGGGTAAGTTATATTAGTTTTATACTATTCAGTTTAAAATATCTCTTCTTAAAAAGAAGTTTTATGTGGTTAAATGTAGGGATTAACACATCTTACCTTCCACAGAAGGTGCCTGGTCCTGAGCTGAATACAGCATATCCTTAAAAGCCTATTAGAAAGTAAGAAAAGAAATACATAAAATCATGAGTAATTGTCACAGTAAAAGCATTTTCAGCTGAATAATTACTTCTTTTTCAATATCCAAACGACGACTACAAAGGGTTCCCAAATCGAGAATTTAGTGAAATACTTTGATTAACTTTAATAAGCTAAAACCCAAATACTATCCTTTCATATCCAGTACTGTCCCATCTTTAAGATGAGGGCTAATATATATATACTTTAAAAATTAAAGGGAATTTGGAAACAAATGAAAAATCATGAACACTCTAGACTAAAAAAAAAAATCACCACTGGTGAGTCACAAATTGGCCTCCAGCGTCCCTCAACCTCAGTAAAATTGACATTTAGGGCTAGATAATTCTTTATTTGTTTTTTGTATCTAGAGGGGTTTTTCCTCCCCCCTTTTGTATCTAGAGATTCACTAGATACCAGCAACAACTGACCAAAAATGTCTCCAGACACTACCAAACACCCCAGAGGACAAACATCACCCCTCCCCAGAATCACTGGCCTACAGCATTCAAGCATATAAAAACCAAAAAAAAAAAGAAATAAACCTCCAAGGTAGCCTAGTCCAGTTAAATCACTTTGTTGCCAAATGGACTTACCATTATTTTAAGTTAGTGACCAATATGTCAGTTCCATGACTAACCCCTAACCAAGTCTGACAATATACAAAAACCCTAAGTAAATATAACAAAGATCTACTAGAACTTCTTTTAAGAAAAATGTATATATAATCACTTTTTTAAAATAATTTCAGATGTCCCAGGAACTACTAATTTCCAGTCTAAAAAAGAAATTAGCTCAGAAGATTTTATCAAACATTAGAAAGTATTTCAGGTCACAGACTGGAATTATATATTAAAAGTCCTATAAAACTTTACAGTGGTAGTTATGCTATAGTTCTTCCATGGAATATTTTAAGAGTGTAAATGAGTACATTGCTTAGAGTAGAATAAATTTCCAGAAGTAGAAAAATACAAGAGGAAAGAAACAAAAAAAATCCAGCCAGAGAAACTTCAGAAAATAAAACTACCATCAGTTCTGTTCAGTTGCTCAATCATGTCCAACTCTGAGACCCCATGGGCTGTGGCACACCAGGCTTCCCTGCCCATCACCAACTCCTGAAGCTTGCTCAAACTCATGTACCACCATGAAACCAGGTAATATCAGAGACTCAAACACCTGACTGAAGTTTTTCTACTTCTTCAGTATGATAGGCATATGTACCTAAATCAGATGATGTTATCAGTAAGTAAATGAACCACCAATGACTAGCAGAAAAGCTTGTATGCAGTAGGAACTCAATACATAGCTCTTGATTCAAAAGGGTTTCTTATTAGCACACTGAAAAAGCACAGTAAGTAAAATCTCTCATACGTAATGCAAATGAATTAAATTTGCAAAAGGAAAGTTTACCAAATTAAGGTTTAAAAAGATTAAATTTTATAAAGAGAAAGATTATGATAGTCTTCATTTGGATTATAAACTAAATCATAGTTTCATTTAAATCAAGACAACTCTCAGTAAAATCAAGGACAATTCTTTTTGCTTACTACTTCTGTTTTCTTCTGAATAAGAGACCCCCTAAGTTTTTGACAGTAATAGACTTTAGAGGACTCTATAAATAGGACACCATCCCCTGACTGTGACTAGAGAATAGCCCCCAATTGGGAAACCACCCGGGGAAAATCCTACAGAGTATTGTCTACATTAGTACTTATGACTGTCTATTACATGACTCAGCTGTGTTAGGAGAAGTGCATCCAAATACACAAAACAACAAAATTGAGTTTCCTCATTCATGCTGTTTTAGTGTAAGGAAATCCAATACATTATATAAAATTCTGAATCTGTATAATAACTAAAATCAATATGTATTCATTTGCATCACAAAAGATTTCTCTGACCACTGAGAAGGGCACGGGTGTGATTCCTGGTTGGGGAACTAAGATCCCACAAGCTGTGTGGTGCAGCCAAAAGAAAAAGATCCAAAGCAATCTTTACATAAGCATCTCTACTGTAATCTCTGAGTGTGAAGTTATTTTCGTTATGTTGTTCAGCCATTCAGTCGTGTCCGACTCTTTGCGACCCCAAGGACTGCAGCACACCAGGCTTTCCCTGTGCTTCACCATCTCCCAGAGCTTGCTCAAATTCATATCCATTGAGTCAGTGAGGCCATCCAACTATCTCATCCTCTGCCATCCCCTTCTCCCCTTGCCTTCAATCTTTCCCAGCATCAAGGTCTTTTCCAGTGAGTCGGTTCTTTGCATCAGGTGGCTAAAGTATTGGCGCTTCAGCATCAGTCTTTCTAATTAATATTCAGGATTGATTTCCTTTAAGATTGACTGGTTTGATCTCCTTGCAGTCCAAGGGACTCTCAAGAGTCTTCTCCAACACCACAGCTCAAAAGCATCAATTCTGCAGTGTTCAGCCTTCTTTATGTTATAATGTTATTGAAATTTTTGTTATAATGTTATTATCTTTGTTATATTATTGAAATATATACAAACTAGGACAAAACTCTTAGTGTTTGTAACAATACATATGACAGTAAAATCTTACAAATTAAATCCAAACACAATCACAAAACCAGTATTATTAAATCAACAACATTAACGTGACAGGAAACAAGATGTTTGCTGAATTAAAATCTGAATTTTCAGGTAACATGAATACAATGCCATTTTGCCTACTCTGAGTTTGGAACCCCCAGATGACTGTGTCAGATGGGATCTACCATGAGGCAGCATAGTCAGCTATCTATCAGGAGGCAGTAGTCAGTGGCTAGAGGCTATGGAGTCAGGCAATATGTATGAAAACCAATTCTACCACTTATTAGCTATGTAACCATAAAAATTAACTTCTCTATACTTCAGTACCCTCATCTGTAAAACAGGACTAGTAATTTCACATACCTTACAGGTCTACTGTACAAATTAAAAACTTAAAACACAAATCCTTACATTAATTATGATTCATTATTATTATTGAATAATATCATATATATTATTGTACATGAGGAGTATTTTGATCAGTGCCTGGAACACAGAAGATGCTCAAAGAATGTTAGCTAACAGAATGTAAACTACCACAAAACTTATGTTACATAGTGGGCTATCGCACCATTTAGCCATCCATCTGCTGAACATGACTACATCATTTACGTATTAGAAACGCCTCAGGTTTTAATTAACTCTTCACAAAGTAGTATAGCACTCCTTGGAGCCAGCATGACCAAACAAGCATAAACAGAAACACTGCCGCCTCCTGGCATCTAGGTCATAAGACGGTCAACTAGATGATTCACAATATGCTCCTCGTATATTTTCTGATGATTGCTGACATGAGTACACAGAGCTTTTAATTCTTATAAGAAACCTACAGATTCCTAAGAAAACATATGCAGTTTCAATCTATATACACTGTATTTTTTCCTGCACGTATTTTGTTTTTATTTTGTTTTACTGGAGTATAATTGTTTTACAATGTTGTGTTAGTTTCTGCTGTACTGAAGTGAATCAGCTATATGTACACATATATCCCCTCCCTCAAGGATCTCCCTCCCGCCCCACCATCCCATCCCTCCCATTTACATCATCACAGAGCACCAAGGTGAGCTTCCTGTACCATACAGCAGGTTCTCACTAGCTACCCATCTTACACATGGCAGTATATATGAGAAGAGACATATGGACACGGGGTGAGGGGCGTGGGGAGAAGGGGAGGGCCAGAAATTGGGAGATTAGGATTGACATATGTACACTTTAAACAACAAGAACTCCTAATTTTATTGCTTAAACCTTCCACAATATATCTATTGTACAAAATAGGGTATAGTTCAATAATACTGCCAATACAAGCTTCTTATGTTGTTAATTTTTAATAACCCACAGTAGATCATCACTGGTGGCTTAGTGGTAAAGAATCTACTTGCCAATGCAGGAGACATGGGTTCGATCCCTGAGTTGGGAATATCCCCTGAAGAAGGAAATGGCAACCCACTCCAGTATTCTTATCTGGGAAATACCATGGAAAGAGGAGCTTAGTGGGCTACAGTCCATGGGGTCGCAAAAGAGCTGGACATGACTTAGCAACTAAACAACAAAGATCACTTCTGATCTCCTTTCCAAACACATGGGTTTCACAGACCATTTCATACAACAAGGATCAGAAGCTAGAAAGACTCCTTGTTGTTGTTGTTGTTCAGTCTCCAGTAGTGTCTGACTCTTTGCAACACCACTGCAGCACGTCAGGTTTCCTCACCATCTCCCGGAGTTTGCCCAAGTTCAGGTCCATTGAATTGGTGATGCCATCCAACCATCTCTTCCTCTGTCGTCCCCTTCTCTTCCTGCCTTCAATCCTTCCCAGCATAGGGTCTTTTCTAATGAGCTGGCTCTTTGCATCAGGTGGCCAAAGTATTGGAGCATCAGCTTCAGCATCAGTCCTTTCAATGAGTATTCAGGGTAGAAAGATTCCTACTGTGTCAACTTGCTATTAGCCTCGCACATGACATGCCATAAATATTATCATCTTTATTAACAAAATATCTAATATATATTTTTCTCATATGCTTCAACATCCAAAGCAAGCACACTGCAATCCAATTCCTGGATTAATGAACAATAAACACAGGCATTTGAAGAGAAAGGGCAAGGAATATTTGTTATAAACCTTTAAAGGAAGCATTATCCCTGTTAACAGAGCTTAATAATTCAATAAAATTTACATAAGATTTTTTCAAATGGCACTGACTATAATTTTGATATATATTTAAAAATATGTACACTATGCCTGATCTACACACCCCAGAAACACTCTCCAATTATCTCTTATCTTCTTTTTGTATTCCCTTTCTTTTTATCACTTATTTACGGCCACAGGGGCTCTTCATTGCAGCATGTAGGCTTAGTTGCCCAGTGGCATATGAGATTTTAGTTCCCCGACCAGGGATTGAACCCATGTCCCTGCACTGGAAGGTGGATTCTTAACCACTCAACTACCAGGAAGTCCCCTATATTCCCCTTTTAATTTTTTCACCAGAAATACTGAGTAGTCTGTGAATAATGTGCAAGTCAGTTACATTTGACCTGGTTTGTCTCACTATCCAGAAATCAGTCATATTTTCCTGATACTAAAGTGCTAAGAACAGTTCTATAAATCAAATTATAAACCTTAGAAGAGGGCACTGGGCATTCTCAAGAGTCCTGTACAAAGAATGACTATCTAATTTACCTTTATTTCTATCCCCAAATAGAAACTAACCTAGCTCTGTTTTTGATGATAGAAATAATCTGTAAAGTTAAAAAAAAATACAAATCTTTATAATCTAATATAATAAAATTTAAAATTAATGTATTCTCATATATGCTTAACAATCCTATAGTATATTAGACACCTATAGTATATTAGAAGCATTACGCATGACTCAATTTTCATGGAATTTAAATGTATCCCATCAGCAAACTGGAGAAGAAAATGGCAACGACTCCAGTATTCTTGCCTGGAAAATCCCATCTATGGGGTTGCAAAGAGTTAGATATGACTTAACAACTGAGCACCATCGGTAAAAGGCAATTCAATATACAAAAGTTGTCACAACATTAAATTATTAATGAATTTGCTAAATTATAAAATATATGTAATTTATAATAGGAAGAGCCAACTTGGAGTATGTCCTGTCATATCTGTATTTATACATTTCCTCCCTAACATACTGCAATATCCACCGACACGGTTTTTACTATTTCTATGTGGGTATCTCCCTAATCTAAATCCTCAGCCACATGTCTGCTAACACATATACAAGATGTCTAAAATTCATTTTCTTCCCAAAGCCTACACTTTTCATGTCTTTATTTCTGTTAATGTCACTGCCAGTAACCACATCACACAGATTAACAATCTTAGTTATTGTCTCACTCCTTCAATAAATACTTGTGTCTCTGCTACGTGCCAGGCCTGTTTTAGGCACCTGGGATACACCATGAGGAAAACAAAAATCCCTGTCCTGGGGGTTAACATTTTTTATTCTCCTCCTTTGCACTCCTAAGTTTAGTGATCTGATTCAGTCAATGCCACCACCTCAACCTCTTTTACTTCACTCTCTCCCATCCTCTCACCTAAACTATTTCAATGGACTCTTACTGCTCATTCTTTAATCCATGTTTCTTTGAGAAAAAGACATGTTACCCATTATTTGGAGTGAAATGCTATTTTCTAAAATTTACCTCTAATTTTGGCCTCTCAATTTTCTGATACTCTTCTTTTTATTTCCAACACTTTTCTAAATCATTAGATTTTTATGTCAGATGCAGTAACTAGCCTCTGAAATAGCCTCCAATGATTCCTAACTCCTGGTAGTAACACTCTTGTACAATCCCCTTCCATACTAAATAGGACTGACCTGTATAGCCAATGGGGCTTCTCCACTGGCTCAGCGGTAAAGAATCTGCCTGCAATGCAGGAGCCATGGGAGCTGCAGATTTGATCCCTGGGTCGGGAAGATCCCCTGGAGATCCCCTGGAAAAGTGAATAGCTACCCACTCCAGTATTCTTGCCTGGAGAATCCCCACGGACAGAGGAGCCTGGCGGGCTACAGTCCATGGGGTCACAAAGAGTTGGACACGACTGACACGACTGAGCATGCATGCACGCGCATACAGCCAACAGAATACTGCATAAATGACAGAATACTACTTCCAAGGTTAGGTCATGAAAGGCACTGCGGCATTCATCTTGCTCTTTCTTCGATTCCCCACTCTAGAAAAAGCCAGTCATGAAGAAACTGAAGCACCCCTATGGAGACATCCAAGTGGTATGGAACTGAGGCCTCCTAGAAAAAAGCCAGCACAAATTTGTGAACCATTTGAGTGAGCTATTCTAGAATCGGATCCAGTCCCTGGCAAGCCTTGAGATGACTGCAGCCCTGACTGACATCTTGACCACAACCTCACAAAATATCCTGAACCAGAATCACCCAGTTAAGCTGCTTCCAAACTCTTTACACACAGAAAGATAATAAATGTTTCTTATTGTTTCAGTAGTTTTAGGTAGTTTGTTACAGAGCAACAGATAATTAATACATGAGGCTATATTTGAAAAATATTTTTATATCACAGAATGTAATGTTATTAGATCATAACCAACATCTTTGGCTTGTCTTGATCAAAGTACCTAAAATTTATATTTCCATAAAGATACAAAAACTATGGAAAGGAAGACTATGACAATTTCAAGAAGTGATTTATTTAGCAATAACAAGCAAAATTGCATTCCCGTAAGTCACAGCCACCAATACTGTAATTTAACTTACACTGAATGCCCTTGAGAAATCATATAGCTGCATTTCTGGGCTGGGACAGAATAAATCTGACAGATTAAATCAGTATCTTCCTTACCTAAGGATCCTATTCTGACAATAACATGCAGCTGATAACAAATATTCTTTTAAAACTAATTAAACCTATATGGCTCATTCTTACATTTACTGTGATAACAGCTGTAAATTCTCTAAGGGCAGAGAGTAATCTCACTTCAGTTCTTATGGGCCATAGCATCTAGCACAATAAAAGTCAAAATATGTTTGTAAACTGCACAGACTTTGTAACATAAAGCCTAAATATCCAAAATCAGCACATCAGTTAATTTTTAAAGTGTTAACTATGTTATTTTTATTTAATTATTTTATAGCACTTCTAGTTTCCTGAAATACCAAAATGCAAAGTCATTTCTTTTGTCTGAATTTTCATTATTTTTGTTAATTTCCACACGAAATTCAAACCTCTTTCATTTACTAGCCACAAGAAAAGTTCCTAGTGTGTTTGACTTCCAGCCCTCTTTAATATATAAGGTTTGCACAGGTTGATAAAACATATTGAATTTTGTCCAAATATAATAGTATGGCAACATAAAATTCCCACTCTGTTCTTAGTTAACAGTTTGCTAGTTTATCTGAAAGAAAACAAAAAAGGAACCCAAAGGTTCTGCAATACACCTATACACTTCATAAAAATGGTTTCTAATCCATAAGTCTCAGACCGGTTCACAGCTCCAATTTCAATACTACCAGCTATCATCATTTAGTTTCCAAGAAATTTCATGACATGGAAAGAGGGTATTGGTATTACTAAAAGACTGAGTACCAACACTCTAAAATAAATATCTGCTGAATAAATGAATAAAAAGTTATTCTTATGGCTTATTTTTTAATGATGATAGAAACTAATAGCTATACATTATTGAGAAGTATCTTCTATAGATCAGGCCCTTGCTGGCACCTTCATATACTGTTGCTATTTAGTCACTAAGTCATGTCTGACTGCGATCCCATGGACTGCAGCCTACCAGGCTCTTCTGTCTATGGGGTTGCCCTGCCAAGGATACCTCAGTGGGCTGCCATTTTCTTCTCCAGGGGATCCTCCTGACCCAAGGATTAAACCCATGTCTCCTGCTTGGAAGGCAGATTCTTTACCACTATGCCACCAGGGAAGTCCTTTCATGTATTATTATATCTAATTCTCATAATAATCTTGAAAGGTAATTATCCTCATTTTGCACCAAGAAAATTGAGGTTCAGAGAAATAAAATAACTGTTTAAAAGTCCACAGCCAATAAATGAGGGAAATGCAATTAAAGCAAAAAATTTAGATAAAATTAAAGCTATCTTCTCTATTACCTTCCCACACATCTTTCAAAGAATTTTTTACTTTATCCTACTCATTCCTAAAGGTTCCATCCCATTTTCATCATTCATGTTAATAGACAAATTTCTCAAACGAAAAGTACAGATATGTTGTCTAAATGACTTTGAACCTCTTCAAACTTGGAATAAAGTTAGCAGAAGAAAATCTGTGTTCAGAATTTTGTCATATCCAAAGGCCTACCTTAATCCTCATTCTCATTAACCTGTCTACAAAGCATGTCACTGTTGATAGTCCATTTACCCTTCAGACCCTTAACTCCTATGGCAACTTATTTTCCAAGATTTCCTCTGTCTCTATTTTTCTGTGTTACACACTTTCCACTAATGATTTAATTCTTTAACTCAACTATAATGTCTTATCTTTTGATATAATTTTTCAAATTCCAGCTAGTAGTTATCTCTACATATAGATATTTCACAAATGAAATCAGCATGAATTTACCACCTCCTAAAGTAGCTAGTCTCTACCACTTTCCTTACGTTTAAACCATTGTATTAAATTCTTCCCTCCTTCAACCTCTATATCTGGCTAGACATCCAACTTCTGTTATTTAAAGCATAAATATTAAACGACCTACATAAATCACTGTGCTAAGCAAAAGAAAAGTGATACGTTTAAAAATGTCTAATAGGAACTTCCCTAGCAGTCCAGTGGTTAAGACTGTATTCCCAAGGCAGGAGGCACGGGTTTGATCCCTGAATGGGGAACTAAGGTCCAGCATGCTGCATGGCACGGCCAAAACAAAAGTTTAATAGTATTATTTTATCTTTATCAATAATATTTTTATTTAATTTCAAATACTAATGAGAAAAAAGACCTAACTACTAAAATATTGTGTATGTTTGCAATTAAGCAACTTGGAAGGGGGATGATACTTTAATAGATTCTGTGTTTAACAAGGCAAGTTCACAAAATACACAATTATTATTGTTGATTATTGATTTCATGTTGTTTAAATTTTTTAAACATAAAGTTGGTTAAACAATGGTCTCATAAGTTTTCCTAACATAAAACCTATCATATTAAATAACACTGTCTCTAAACTAGAAGAAAGGTCAAGAAGGAATGCCAAAATTCTGCACTTGATAGGAATTTCCTTCCCTAAAACACTTTGTTCTCTAATACATTATGCTTACAAATCAATTCAGAAATTTTAATAAGGCTTACAACAAAAATGCAAAAGAAAAAGGAAAAAGTGATCAATTTTCTTCCCAGTTTTTCACCTCTACCAAAAACCAAAGAATCTTTCAAAAATGTATAATCTTTTTTTCTTTCATTAATAACCATCAGCAAGTAATAACAAACTTTATGTTCTACGAAATACTCAGTTCAGTTCAGTCGCTCAGTCATGTCCAACTCTTTTCGACCCCATGAACCGCAGCACGCCAGGCCTCCTTGTCCATCACCAACTCCTGGAGTCCACCCAAACTCATGTCCATTGAATCGGTGATGCCATCTAACCATCTCACCCTCTGTCGTCCCCTTCTGCCTTCAATCTTTCCCAGCATCAGGGTCTTTTCAAATGAGTCAGTTCTTTGCATCAGATAACAAAAGTATTTGGAGTTTCAGCTTCAGCATCAGTCCTTCCAATGAATGTTCAGGACTGATTTCCTTGAGGATGGACTGGTTGGATCTCCTTGCAGTCCAAGGGACTCTCAAGAGTCTTCTCCAACACCACAGTTCAAAAGCATCAATTCTTCGGTGCTCAGCTTTCTTCATAGTCCAACATCCATACATGACTACTGGAAAAATCATAGCCTTGACTAGACGGACCTTTGTTGGCAAAGTAATATCCCTGCTTTTGAATATGCTATCTAGGTTGATCATAACTTTCCTTCCAAGGAGTAAGCATCTTTTAATTTCATGGCTGCAATCACCATCTGCAGTGATTTTGGAGCCCAGAAAAATAAAGTCAGCCAGTTTCCCCATCTATTTCCCATGAAGTGATGGGACCAGATGCCATGATCTTAGTTTTCTGAATGTTAAGCTTTAAGCCAACTTTTTCACTCTCCTCTTTCACTGTCATCAAGAGGCTCTTTAGTTCCTCTTCACTTTCTGCCGTAAGAGTGGTGTCATCTGCATATCTGAGGTTATTGATATTTCTCCCGGCAATCTTGATTCTAACTTGTGCTTCATCCAGCCCAACGTTTCTCATGATGTACTCTGCATATAAGTTAAATAAGCCGGGTGACAATATACAGCCTTGACGTACTCCTTTTCCTGTTTGGAACCAGTCTGTTGTTCCATGTCCAGTTCTAACTGTTGCTTCCTGACCTGCATACAGATTTCTCAAGAAGCAGGTCAGGTGGTCTGATACTCCCATAGCCTTTTTTAAAAATGTAAAATTCTTTCAACTTCCATTTGTTCAATAATTGAATAAACAGTCTAAGTTGTCTTTTCCTAGTTACAGTTTCACTGACCCCTTCCCCCAATTGTGTCAGCAGTAAACAAATCAAGATGCTGCTCAACTGTTAGACTTAAACCACTAAGTATAGATATGTAATAATGGCTAATACTTACTATGTGTAGTAACTATTATTAAACCTCCTGTCCTGTTTTCCAATTATTGATTCATTTCATTTCACATGATCCTCCAAAAGTAAAACATATTATCATTTCCAGTTTAAGGATAGAGAACTGTGGCACAGAAAGGCTACATGACTTGCCCAACATGGTTATTACAATTACAATTAAATTACAATTACAATAACAGGGTTATTACAATTTCAATTTCGGTGATCTCTAAATCAATTCACTTTCTAATTTCTGAATCTATCAAGAACTGAATTTTTGAAAGTCCATGACAAATCCTAGAAAAAAAAATCTTGCAATCCTCTTTAGCAAATAACTAATGGCAGCATAATTTGAAATACTAATATTTCAAGTAAGCTTATTCTACTCAAAAAGAAAGATTTAATCAAAAGATGTTTGAACTATGTGATTGGAGGTGGTGACTCACCTGCTTATCAACACTTTTGTTACCTGCTATTATACAAATATTTGAAAAACAGGAGAAAGACTATCATCTCAATTTTGTCATCAGTGATCACATTTCACTGAATAAACAAAACTAAAAGAATAAGACCAACTTCTCCTAATTGATACCAAACTAACTCATTTCCAGAGCTCTAGTCACGCTCTGTAGGGGATAAACATGAGCTTTTCCTGTTTTCTCCACTGACTGCCTTCAATGATGCTCTCCTAAATCTCTCTTTCTTATCCCTTAATGACATCTCAGGCAGATCCCACAGTCTTTCAGTTACATTCTACTTTGTTGTTGTTTTTAAGTTTCTAAATATGCCAGACACTACCAGATGCTGGATGCTAACATGTATCTATCACTCTGCCTGACACACAGCTGGCTTTCAGTAAATATTACATATTATTACTATCATTATTTCATCAAATCTAAGATCCCATTAGTAGTAATATACACCATTACTTTATGTGCTTCTAAGAATGAAAAAAAGTCTGCAAATTAATCTATGACAATTAATTATGAGATATATCTTGATTTTAGATGTTAAAGTGTGGGAAAACTGACTAAATGAGGTAGTAAATTCAAGCTCTCGCTATTTCTGGCTATACTATTTGGTTTTCCTGTCTTTGGTCTTGGTCTCCCCACTGCATCTCCAGGATCTAAACTAAACTACATTCTCCCTTTGCATTGATCCCTCTCCCCAAGTCTTTTTAAAATCCTTAGTGGTTCACAACCAGGGAACATTTAAAGTCCTCAACATGGTATTCAAAGCTCAGTACAAATCACACTATCAGCCCTCCAACGTACCTACTAAACCAGATTTCACTAATATGCTTGCGTACTTCCACCTATCTGTGCCTTCGTTCAATATTACTCCATCTGCCTAGAATGCCCTCAGTGTCCTGTCCTCTCTTCACCATGGCAACAAACCCTACTGAATCTCTAGTACTTCTGTGAAAGCTTTCAAGATAAATACCTTTGATTCTCCAGAGCAAATCAATCAGCCATTCCTCTGTAACATAAATCACAATATACTATGATTAGAAGACCAACCAAATTATAAGCTCCTTTAGGACAGGCGCATACCTATTTTTAAATCACCAGCCCCTTGCGAGATCCTGACCATGTATACTCAGGTTAAGAATCCAGCCTGTAAAATAAGACAAACCTGTGTTTGAACTCTGGTTTTGCCATTCACCAGCTATGTGACCTTGGGCAATCTACTCAATCTAAGATTCAGTGACTTCTTAAAACAGGATAACAAAATCTACCTTAGAGGATACGGATTAAATATAAAACACCCGACACAACAGAAACTCAATGAACATTAGCTGTTGTCATTATCATCATTGTTACTTTATTATTTTTTCAAAAAAGGAAGGGGACATCATGAATAGTTAATAGATTAATACTGTATATTCTAATCTTCTCTAGTCAGATATGCCCTGACTTCAGCTTGGCAGTATGTTTTAAGAGACAGGGGTAGAGAGGGAGGTGCTGTTCATGCAGAGGTAACATGCAACCTGTGTTAACATTCAGGCATGCTACAGAGAAAGGCCCAATGATTCTTCAACTTTCCTGAGTCCTCCTCTCATCTCTACCTAACCCCTCAAGCCTTAACCATAATTCCTCAGTCCTATCTCCTCACCTAAAATAGGTTTCTACCTAAATGGGACAATGGTTGTATTTGAGTAAACAATATTTTTAAATTTGAGCCTCTTATTTATCTAGTCTTTTAACTGACACATACAAGAATGATTTGAGGTTGTTAATGTGAACTAAAGGATCAGATTCACATAAACGTATTAATGCTGAGTAAGTAATAATTAACAAGAACATTTAAATTCATATGGTCTCTTACAAAGAAAATGAATTTTTAAAATTAAAAGTAAAGAAATGTTTATATAGCAGTGATAAGCCTCAGTAAGGTATACCAGTGAGCAAGAGGTCAGTATTTTAATTCCAGGCTCTGCTATCAGCTAGTTGTGAGGCTGACCATACATATATCTTGGCCTTTCTGCTCTCAATTTATTCATCTGTGAAACAGAGGACTTGAGAAGGTCTTTTTCAACTCTAAAACCAATTCTAGTATTAAAAAATTAAATTTTCATTAGAAAACTGAAACAAACTACAATTAGATAGCCACTAAAAATTCAAAGGATTCACTTAAACTATTTAGACATACTTAGGAGCACACACGTAAATGTCACCCCAATTGAAAAAAAAAAGAATATGCAGGCACAGTCTATAACCAAAATGAATACAAGTTACAAGTAACCAAGGAGAACTAATTCATTTCAAAACTATATGATTGCTCCCATCTGAATTTCTTACTGTATATAAAAAGGATGATTTATTAATATAAATATCACAGGTAAAAGGAATATCTAAAATCAATAGAGACATTTTCCAAAAACCTGAACTGAACAAGCCCAGAGGAACAAAATTTGAGGCTCAGTTTTCCTCACAAAGATACTGCTAACCTAGCCTTAACTAATACTGCTGAACTCTGTAGTAGAAATAATTTTAATAGCAAATATAGGCATTATATTAGCACTTTTCATATTTTAACTCATATAATCCTCACAGAAGTCCTGTAACTATTACTGTCCCCATTTTACAAATGAGGAAACTGAAGAACAGAGAAGAATTAATAGAATGACTTGCCTGAGGTCACTCAGCTAGTAAATTGTGCAGCTGGAATATGAACCTAGGCAATCTGGCTTCAGAGTTTGTTCTTTCCATGCATTATTGTCATACAAGTACATGATGCAAAACGGTTAAACAATAAAATGAATCAGAGTGATTGCATTAACTCTGCCACTAACCAAGCTACGTGTCCTTGAATCACAACCTGTCTGGACTTCATTTCCCACTCAAGTAAAAAAGGGAACTGGACTAAATAACCTCTGAAATTCCTTACAGGTCTGACGTTCCATGATCTATGGAATGCTTTAAAAGCAAAAAGCCACAACTGTGGCATAGCAACAGTTATGCTCACTCGTTTATCTTCCTCCTTTTACACTTATCACTATATCTCATTATCTTTTTCCTATGGCTCATCTTTATAAGTTCCTCTGTTTAACAGCTGCCTACCTCATAAGAGTTACACTGATAATCTTGAGAAAAAAATAAATTAATAGAGGTGAACTCTAACCTCCAGACCACACTCTACTACCTCCAAACCATGCAGAAGTAAGGCCTAGGACTAAAAATAGACCAGCCATTACTTCAGCAGGTGCTGGAGACTGTGCCTAAATGTATGTATGCATAAATGGATGGAGTTATTTATTTTTCATAAACCAGCAGGATGTAGGAATTAAGAGCAGGGGCTCTTTCAATCTCATATCTGCTAACCACAATTAGCAGTTTCAACATAATCAGTTACTGAATGGCTCTAAGACTCAGGTTCCCGGTCTACAAACAGAGCGAACATAAAAACCTACCTACACAGCTTGCTATAAAGAGATGCTTTTAAAGTAATGCCATAGTGACTGACAAAGTAAGCACTCAAAAAATAACAGCTGTTGTTACCGCCCCTGTTAGCACCACTGCTATTTACAATTCCCATATAAAGGCAAGAGCTCCCAAGTATGACAGATTTTATTTCAAATTCTGGCTCTACTACTTAGTAAGTGTATGGCCATGAACAAATTGGTTAGTCTCTCTAAGCCTGAGTTTCCTCATCAGTAAAATGAAGATAATAAATCATCTATCTTCAGTTCAGTTGCTCAGTCGTGTCCGACTCTTTGCGACCCCATGAATCGCAGCACACCAGGCCTCCCTGTCCATCGCCAACTCCTGGAGTTTACTCAAACTCATTTCCATTGAATCAGTGATGCCATCCAACCATCTTATCCTCTGTCGCCCCCTTCTCCTCCTTCCTTCAATCTTTCCCAGCATCAGGGTCTTTTCAAATAAGTCAGTTCTTGGCATCAGGTGGCAAAAGTATTGGAGTTTCAGCTTCAGCATCAGTCCTTCCAATGAACACCCAGGACTGATCTCCTTTAGGATGGACTGGTTGCATCTCCTTGCAGTCCAAGGGACTCTCAAGAATCTTCTCCAACATCACAGTTCAAAAGCCCTCAATTATTTGGTGCTCAGCTTTCTTTATAGTCCAACTCTCACATCCATACACGACTACTGGAAAAACCATAGCCTTGACTAGACGGACCTTTGTTGGCAAAGCAATGTCTCTGCTTTTTAATATGCTGTCTAGGTTGATCATAACTTTTCTTCCAAGGAGTAAGAGTCTTTTAATTTCATGGCTGCAGTCACCATCTGCAGTGATTCTGGAGCCCAGAAAAACATCTTATCTTAGCCAACCGGAATTTGTTGTATGGCTCAGGAAACTCAAACAGGGGCTCTGTATCGACCCAGAGGGATGGGATGGGGAGGGAGATGGGAGAGAGGTTTGAAAAGAAGGGGATATATGTATACCTATAGCTGATTCATGTTGAGGTCTGACAGAAAACAACAAGATTCTGTAAAGCAATTATCCTTCAGTAAAAAAATAAGTTAAAAAGAAAAAAGATTCTATCTCACAAAACTATTGTGAAGATTAGATGAGGTAACAAAGCTGCTGACACCTTGTTCCTAACTGGTCAATAAATGCTAATTCCTTTCTCCTTAATGACAAAAAGAGCACATTTCTACTAATTCAATTCAAGGAATAGAGATTAGAAGTGAGAATCCCAGAGAAGACAACTCTCTTTTCTCTATCATTCTGTACAGGGGGATATACCAGACAATTCTCACTCATGGGATTCTCTTTATCTTCTTATGTGCTTCCTAAGACTAGAGAGCTTTTTCTCAGGCCATCTCCAAATGTTCTGAAAGGAGCTGTGTGTTCAAAGGCAGCAACTCTTAGAAACTCTCTCAGGGAACCCAGAAGATCAAAACTATTTTCATAATAATACTGAAATAGAGCAGGGCCCTACGATCTTTTGCCCTTCCCCCACCCCCCACGCCGTCCTCAACCTGCCTTTTATCTGTGGAAAAACTTTAGTCAAAGATTAAGTTTGATCAGAGAAGTGACTGGGAAAGAATCCTCCTGCAATGCGGGAGACCTGGGTTCAATCGCTGGGTTGGGAAGATCCCCTGGACAAGGAATGGCTACCCACTCCAGTATTCTGGCCTGGAGAATTCCATGGGGCCACAGAGTCGGACGCGACTGAGCCACTTTCATTGAATCCATGTTAAATTTTGAGGTTTCCCAAGTGGAGCTAGTGGTAAAGAACCTGCCTGCCATTGTAGGAGGCATAAGAAGACACAAGTTTGATCCCTGTGTCAGAACGATCCCTTGGAGGAGGGCACAGCAACCCATTCCAGTATACTTGCCTGGAGAATCCCCATGGACATAGGAGCCTGGAAGGCTACAGTCCACAGAGTTGCAAAGAGTTGGACATGACTGAAGCAATTTAGCACACAGCTTTATTTTAGATAAGCAAACAGCAACCCATTCCAGTATTCATGCCTGGAGAATCCCATGGACAGAGGACCCTAGCAGGCTGCAGTCTATGGGGTCACAAGAGTCGGACATGACTGAGTGACTAAACCATCACCACCAGTCATTATAAAGTAGAGTCAAAGACCTTTAGTCCCTTCTCAAGGGATATGGAATAGTCTGAGCCACATCCTGTGAGCTGTCTTACAGATACTAAAACCCCTACCACGTAGGAAAAGTTAACTGCATGATGATCAGACTGTAGCCATGACATAAGCTGCCAAAATTCTGAGAACTGGCCTCAAGGAAACGGGAACAGACAGACCATGAGACTGCAGATTATCTGTACTTAAAATATATGAAATGACGCTGGTCAGACCACCGATAATCAATTTCAAGATGACTGTCAGAGCTGACTGTGCTGTTTCTGCATGTAGCTCCCTCCCTGCTGCTGCTGCTGCTAAGTCGCTTCAGTCGTGTCTGACTCTGTGCGACCCCAAAGATGGCAGCCCACCAGGCTCTTCTGTCCCTGGGATTCTCCAGGCAAGAACACCGGAGTGGGTTGCCATTTCCTTCTCCAATGCATGAGAGTGAAAAGTCAAAGTGAACTTGCTCAGTCATCTCCGACTTCGCAATCCCATGGACTAAGCCTACAAAAACTCTTGTCCATTGATTATAGAAGTGGGGCAGGTATTGATCTTTGGATAAGTATGTCATCTCCCCACTCCTCCCACTCCACCCCACCCCCACTGCCGTTGCTGACATCCAAAATAAAGCAAACTTTTCTTTCCACCAACCTGGCCTCTTTATTGGTTTTTGAGCAGTGAGCAGCAGGGCCCCCTTATCCATTACAATACTACAACATCATGCACTTCTTTCACTCATTCTTTCACGAGTGCACACAGTGGAAGTTCCCAAAGGCCACATGAAATGTGATGTCACGTCCCTGAAGGCTAGTTGAAGGTGTGCTTGTATACTCTGTGTTTTACAAATCTCTCAGTTTTAATTTCAAATACAGCGTATTATCAATAGATACTGGAATCTTTTTAACAATTTTTAAGAGTTTCAAATGGTACCAAGACCAAAAAGTTAAAGAATTACTTCTCTAAGGTATAGAAAAAGCTCACAAAGCACATGGATTACTCTGTGAATTACAACTTTACCAATTTAGTCTAAATAAGTAATTCACACAATAATCTAAAAGCTTCTCATTTTCCTGTATGATGTTTCAGGCCTTCAATCTTCAAAAAAATGACTTGTTCACTAATTATCTGTGAATATTCAGTGACAGAACTGGTTCTAAGGACTTGCATCTCCTTATTTATGGTCTACAGTCTTTCTAAATTCTGCAGGTCATCTTCAATAAGAGATGACTATGTTTTCTTAATCATCACACTGTCCCTCTCATTACACATAATATGAAAGTTGCAAGTTATGCTTACAGCAAGTTAATTAAACTTTCCCATGATCTATAATAAATAACTTTTTAAGGCTTTTCTGATACCACAGATACCACACCTGCCTAGTGATAGGAAGAAACAGGTAAGCAAATTTCCTTCTATAAACAATTAAATTTAAAGGTGTATAACGTAAAATGTTTGAAAAGCCAGGAAGAATTCTTCCATATTATTTACATAGTGTTCCAAATTTACAACCATGTTCCAAGTCCTCAATCTACAATCTTCCTTTTCTACACCATTTTAAGTTTTGAAAGCACTATGTTGAAATATGTGCTTGAAATATGACTGAAATATAAAACCAAACACATACACACCAAAAATTGGTTTTTGTTTTTTTCTATTTTTAAGATAAAAGAGATAGAACTTAATGACAAATCTATCAGCCTATAGCACATGATAGAGCCCTTATAAATATGTGTTGAATGAATAAATAATTTTTGGGGGCATTTGTTCATGAGCGTTGTCTACTTGACTTCTTTTAGCATTTACTAGGTAAGGGGAAGACCTGAAAACAAAAATACAACCAGGCAAGACCCCTAGTGAATTTTGACAATCTCCCAAAGGCCAATTAAATAAATACCAAGCAACCCACAAACTACCTCCAGTTAAGCTGTACAACTTGAGCAAAATCTTCCAAACTTTTTTTGTTACATTATCATGCACCTCCAATATATGTACATTTATTTATAAATTATCTCCTTCTACAACTGTGTACATTATAAAACATAGAATTTTTAAATGGAAGTTTTAAAAGATGAGACAATAATAAACTAATTTAAACTTTCACTTGTGAATAATACAAAAATATTTTTAAGCTCTCTTAAGAAATCATCAGTAACAATACTTTTAAAGAACAATCTAACGGAAAAGTTTCACTGCTTTTTAAAATCCTAGTTTTTAGTATTTCAAAGGCCTAATTCAAACTTCAAGATTCAATTAATTTTGAAACGATCATAATGGCTACAAGCTGGAAAACTGACTTTCCAATGCAGAATACTCTAATACATAACATATATTTAGGGTGAAATTCACTATGGATGACAATGGATGTTAAAATCTTAATTTGAAGAATTATTTTCATTATTTTGAAACTTTCTGGCAAGCCTGTTAGGGCTATTCAAGTAGCACTGTTTCTTCTGTAACTTGGCTGACAAAAGCTCGTGCTAGAAGTAGAACTGTCAGCTCCGCCATGTTCTTGTTGTTCATGTGTACTCGCATTATTGGTTTCTTTACAGGAGTCTTTTTAATTCACATCCATTTTATATGGGTTAGTTTAGTCAAAATTAGGTAATAGCCATAAATTCATCTAACTATATGCAACTATAAACTGAACTGCTATTTTCTGAAAGTGAACAAGCAAGTGAGAAAACTATTAGCGATTCTTGACTCTCCTTCAGACTTCCTCCTAAAATGAGGTCATCTCATCAACGTATTTATTCAATGTTAGTAAAATTTCATTTCTTCCTGTCTTACACATAAAAATGAACATAAGTAACACTTCTAAAATTACCTTCTCTTCCTTCATGGGAGTGTTGGGTACTCTCCTTTGGGGCTATGATGCAACATACTCTATTAAACATACTCTAACATACTCTATTAAACAATGAAAATAACAGTAATAGCTTCCTATCTTATACAACAATTCACTCACTTAAGAAACATGTGTAAATACCAGGCATCTTATTGCTATACTCATTTACAAATGTTATTTTAAATATACTATACTATACTTTCATTTGCAGAGGTGCCTGAAAGGAAAAGTGTGGCTTGTGCCCCATCGGGTGGCCAAACTGGAAATTTCAAACAAGTTCCAGCAAGGCAAGTCAACCCTAACTAATCAACATAATTCCTTTGGGAAATTGAAGCCTGCAACACAAGTGTTCTCATGGGAGAGTTCTATAAATGAAAATCACAATAATGTTATGGTGTTTCCTTACACTTGAAAAAAGGGATATGCAGATTATGCAGAATCCTTTCCAAATCTTGCAACAAAAAAAATTAAAAACTATTACCATCACTTTTTATTTGAGTTCAATAAAAGTTTCATTGAGTCAGTTTTCCATTCACAGATTAAGATAATCATCAAATTTTTTTGAAAAGAGATTATCAATTTAAAAGAATGTTTTTAATAGTAATACTTTAAGTTCTATCATCTTCATATATCAAGCATAATGAAACCATAAAAATGGACAGAAATTTGGAGCTATATGGGTCCTTAGAAAATAGAGGGTTGTAAGCCTAGAAATCAAGTCCAGTTCTCTCACTTTACAAATAAAGAACCTAAAGCCCAGAAGAGGAAGTGATTTCATCAGGATCACACAGTCAGGGTGACCTGACTCTCAATGCTTACACCTCTGTGCTCAAGAGACTATATATGATACTGGACATGTAATTTAACCTTTCTGGATCTTAATTTCTTTGTCTGAAAAAACCAAGGAGACAGATAATCCGTCAATTCCCTTTTAACTCTAAAATCCTGAAATTTAGATACCTCATTATTTTAGTACCTTACAAAACTACAGTATACACGGACAAAACCATTCCTGGTTCCTGAGAAACCAAAGCAGCACAAGATCCTAGGGAAGACAACACAAGTCAGCAGCCAAAGGCACCAAATATATTTGCTTCTTTTGCTAATATTCTGTAAAATATTAACATGGTCATACTAGTCTGGTGGAAAGTGGTCTAAATTAATTTTGATTAATCAATTACAGAGCTCTAAAGTATGCAATCACTGATTCTAAATTTTAAAAAGTGCTCTTGAAAAGATTTATTGATGTTCTGCATTACATGCCAAGATTTATACTCAAACAGATTACTGGAAACAGGAATAGCCTCTTTCCATTTGTGTTTATTCTTTGTAAAAACTATTCACAAATGAATCAAACCAATTTTCTTTGTATGATTTCTCCATGTTGCTCTATTTTAACAGTCCAAAAAATGAAAGCCATTAAAAGTTGAATCAAAACCCTATGAACTACAATGGACCTTAAAAAGCTCTAACCCTATATTCTTACTTTATGAAAGAGGACAGAAGCCTGGAAAGGCAAAAAGCCTGTCCCCATGGCTTCATGACAAACATACAAGAATCAGCACTTACTGTATGACTGTGTGTACACAATAGTACATATAATCGTAGAGGTAAAACAACATTTTCAGCTTCTGTCTAATACTCTGATGTTTCAAGTAAAATTTAATGTAGCAAAATGACGTGAAAACCAAAATAGCTGAACAATTCATAACAGTTCACAGCAGTAGAAAGCAGCCTACACTAGAAATCATGGGTAATATACCAAAATTTCATCACCAGTACTTGAAAAACAAATCCAAGTCTGTTCTACTAACAGTGTTTCAAGAGCATCATCTTCACATGTGAGAAACTACATTTTACTGCCATATGAAAAGGTTCTTCTCTCGAGCAAATGCTGACATCTTTCACGATATTCTTTTTTCCCCAAAGTTTCTAAGCTGCCAAATTCCTCTAAAGATTCTTATTTATGCCTCTTTATTTTTAAAGGAACAACACTAGCTCTTGAGAAACAATATACAGCACACAGAATCCCAACCCTATAAAAAATGGCTCCAATTCAAAAAGAAAAGTGCTCTTTATTAATTTTCCCTACCAAATAAAGAGCTTACAAAAGATCCAAGTCACAAAGTAAGGACTCTCTGTAGAATAAAATTTCAATAATCTACAATTAATGAATTTTTTACAAAATAATTTTTAATTGGCCTAGGAAAAAATAACACAGTCATACATATGAAATGTGTTCCACTCTGACCAACTTAAAGTAAACCATCTAGGACTAGTTAGCATCCAAATGCAGTATGTGAATTGAGTACCAGAATGACTCCAGCCACAAAGCTGGTATTATAAATCAAGAGGTAATTGCATCTTTTAAGTCTTACGCTTCTCCTTCCAGCCCTAAAAATTGTCTTCCAAATTAATACAATTCTATGAAACAGTTAAGAGCTGTAATACTTAAGATAAATCACAGCATACAACGAGTCCCTATAACTTCTCCCCAGATGAAGCATTCCATACTATATAGGATGTTGCTTCAGGATGCCCTGTTCTATGAAGAACTGGCAGTGGTGCTGAAAATTACTACCAGAAAGATGAAAGACCAATACCTTCCTTTCAATAAAAACCATCATCTGGACTCTAGCCAAGGTTTTAAAACTGACCAAATGTTATTAGAAACAATAAATCAAGAGCTCTACAGGCTGAAAAGCTTGTCCCTTATTTCACTCTTACAAAACGTAGTCACAAAACACTATTAGAAAATTAAATGAAAGAAAGCATTAAGAACTCTAGGCCTTTCATTTCTGGCAATAATGAAATACTGTATGTTACCAGGTGAATTTATTTTACAATCTTCAAGGTTCTGTTTAACCTACTTATGTCTCTTTCCTTGCCTTCTTCAATTCTTACAACTGTTATATGAATAAATAAACTTCTGCGATCGCCTAAACATCCTTTCAATGAACTTAAAATAGAAATTAAAAAGAGAACCAAAATATCTTAATTCATAAAATCTAGCTAGCATATTTGTGTTCATATTGATTTTATACTCTTTGTTCCTGCACACAACACAGATGTGAATTACCGGAGGTTACAGATTAAGTCTCTCTATCCAGGAGCTGAACTGCCAGCCACTGAGAATAACCTATTGCAAAGCTTAAAACCCTTCAGGTATCTTGGCTTCTGAATACATAAATGGGCTCATTATCTTTACTTTTCCTTTCATTAACGTAAGGTTCCTTATCATTATCTATTAACTACCGTCCAGGAGCTGTTATCACAGAAATTAAGGGTGAGGAGGGCCATGATTTCTGTAATACACAGGAATGTTTTAAAAGTACATTGTTTACAAGACAGTACTTTTCTCCCTAGCTAACAAAAATTTTAGGAAAGAAAACCTGAAAATGTTAATAATTCTCTTCTCTTTCTTTCTTCCTCTTCCTTTCACTCCATTCCAAAACCGAAGAGCCAAAACCAAAGATATGATTACTTTACATATTTCATGAAATCAGTGAAAACACGAGTCACCGTCTTATTATCAAAACAAAACAGTTGACTACGATGTTTGTCTACTGTAACCACCGCACGTGTGATACACATTTAAATCAAGTTTCGACCCTGTTACAAAGCCTTTGTCAACAGTGGGCAAGTGGGGGAAAGCTGAAGGGCTCCGTGAATTGAAGGAAATCACCGGAGGGGCTAATCTAGGAAAAAGATTCCTCGGGGAGAGGTGAGCCGAAAGAAACAAGACCTAACCTTGGAGAGGGGGCGCTCGCCCAGGGTGGGGACCAGAGGTCAGGGTGAGCGGGAAGAGGAGGGGATTAGCGCGGAACCGCTGTACCCCGGGCTACCCTCACACCCCGGCTCCGCTACCTGCGACTCGCCCTCCCACCACCATTCCTCAGCCCGGGCCGGCTGTGCAGTCCCTCCCGGCCCGGAGCCCGCAGCCCGCATAACCGTTACCCCGGCTGCAACGGGGCTGCGGGGGAGGGGAAGGTCAGCGGGGCCCGGAGGGGGCCGGCCGCGGCTGGGATGCCGCAGTGGCTCCCCGTCGCACCGGGTCAAAGTCCGCCCGGGCACGGGGGAAGCAGCAAGAGCGGAAGGCGGCGGTGGAGGTCGGGACTTGCGAGATGGTGGCCCCTCCAAATCCTCCCACTCCCCGGCAGCCGCCGGTACCTCATACTGGATATACTGCTTCCTCCACTCGGGAGTGATGTGCGCGGAGAGGTGCTCGGCGAACTTCATCCTGCCGTCTCCCCTTCACTCCTTCTCGGGTCCAGCAGTTACAGGCGGCGGCGGCGGCGGCAACAGCGACTCCGACTCCTCCCCACATGGGCCCCGGCGCGGCGCGGCGCTGCGCTTCTCTCCTCCTCCGCCGCCGCCGAGGTCTCCTCAGAGCCGCCCTCCCGCCATCTTCCTCCTCCTCTCCATAGCCCCGCCCCGCCCCGCCCTCTATACGTCATCGCCATGGTAACCGCCTACGCGCCCCGACGAAAAGGGCGGAGTAAGGGGCAGGATTTGGGTATGTTCCTTAAGGCTCCGCCCCTTCTGGGCCGGACGTACTAAAGGCACCTCCCCTGACCTCTTCCGTCTGGCTCCTGTTGGCCTTACAGCTGCTTGCTACCGCCTCCCTGGGAAGCAACAGTGTTGTTATTGCAATTAATATTAATACTGTAGCAGCAATAATCCACACAATACGTTTATATTTGCAAAGATTTGTGCAAATGTTTTTCCATTTTAATATTTATTCTTCATAAAACCCTGAAAGATGTATCGACATTAATCCAAATTGAGTATCTAGAACAGACTAAATACTTAAGGGCCAAATGTATTTCAAGGAACCCTATTTTACACGCTCTAGGTGCTCAATAAATGCTTATTGAATTTAATTAAAGACATCAGTGCCAAAAATTACATGCTGCTTCTGAATTTCAATGTAATTATCTAGTCCGGGGGATACCAGAAAGGCCAACAACAACACATGGACCCAAACTAGAACTGGGATTACCATCTGGGCTTGTGACTAAGCTTCCTGGGAGTTAGAAGTGGTGTTGAGAGTGAAGCCCATGTTGGAAACAAAGAGAATCCTCTAGAGATAAGGTTGGAACCCCACCCTCAGGAAGACCAGACATGAGTACATTTTGCGGGCTGACTGTCCTCAGGGCGCATGCAGAACAGATCACTCACACAGCTTGGCACCACTTTAAGTGTGGGAGTAACTGATCTGGAGGACCTGATTTTGGACAGTAACCAAGGTCCTTCCATGACTGGAGAAGCCCTGTATAATATTAATAACTAACATTTACTAGGTTCTCACTGTCTACGTAACAAATACTAAACACCTTACATGTACAGTACTTTGTCCTGTAATTCTCACAATTTTTATGAGACCCAAAGACTAAGGGACTACAATGGTTAGGACAGTATTCTAAGATATCAGCATCTACTATTGGCATATTTGTGTTTTCCTCCATGTATTTTTCCCCTTTCCCCTTCCTTTTAATTCATGTGCGGATTCTGCAGTTATTTCCTCAGGACAGGGATGATGCATGATGGAAAACAGTCATGGGCTATGAGTCTTTCTGACTTTTATCGTACAGAAAGCTTCAACCTCTGGTGAAAGGTTAGATCACTCACACAGCTTGGCACTACTTTGAGCACGGGAGTGATTGACCTGGAGGACTTGATTTTGAACTGTAACCAAGGTACTTCTGGTGAAAGGGTAATTGGGGTCAAAAAAAAGGAGAGTAGGAGAAGGAGTGAGGACTCCTCTCAGCTTTGCACTATACCCCTCTGCTCACCATAACAGTTCCCCTCTACTGGAGGTAAATGTTGCCAGGAGAAAAAGACAGACAAGAGAGGTCCATGCTCCCAGGAAGGAGGAACAGACACAGAGAAGAAATGGTTGCATGGTGTGCCTAGGAGGACAAAACCAGGAGCAGCTGCAAAAGAAATTGCTGAGCCTTTACCAGATATGGATTAGAATGGCTGACTCTTTGTTTAATTGAAGTATAGTTGATTTACAATGTTTCAGGTACATATCTAAGTGATTCAGATATATATACATTCTTCTTTTTCAGATTCTTTTATTTTAGAGGTTATTCAGTTCAGTTCAGTCCAGTTGCTCAGTCGTGTCCAACTCTTTTGCGACCCTGTGGACGTCAGCACACCAGGCCCCCCTGTCCATCACCAACTACTGGAGTTTACCCAAACTCATGTCTATTGAGTTAGTGATGCCATCCAACTGTCTCATCCTTTGTCGTCCCCTTCTCCTGCCTTCAATCTTTCCCAGCATCAGGGTCTTTTCAAATAAGTCAGCTCTTCGCATCAGGTGGCCAAAGTATTGGAGTTTCAGACTCAACATCAGTCCTTCCAATGAACACTCAGGACTGATTTCCTTTAGGATGGACTAGGTGGATCTCCTTGTAGTCCGAGGGACTCCCAAGAGTCTTCTCCAACACCACAGTTCAAAAGCATCAATACTTCGGTGCTCAGCTTTCTTTATGGTCCAACTCTTACATCAATATTAAATATAGTTTCCTGTGTAATACAGTAGGTCCTTGTTTATCTATTTTATGCATAGCAATGTGTATCTTTTAACCCCAAATCCCTAATTTATCCCTTCCCACCTTTCTCCTTTGGTAATATAAGTTTACTGTCAATGTCTGTGAGTCTCTTTCTGTTTTGTAAGTAAGTTCCTTTGAATCATTTTTTTAAGATTCCTCATGTAAGTGATATCATATAATATTTGTCTCTGCTTGATTTACTTCACTTAGTATGGTAATCTCTAGGTCCATTCATGTGGCTGCAACTGGTATTATTTCATTCATTTTATGGTTGAGTAAGATTCTTTACCTCATCTTTACCTCTTCATCTTTTGATGGACATTTAGGCTGCTTCCATGTCTTGGCGATTGTAAATAGTGCTGCTATTGAACATTGGGGCGCATCTTTTCAGTTAAAGTTTTCTTTGGAGATATACCCAGGAGTGGGATTGCTGGATCATATGGTAGCTCTGTTTTTAGTTTTTTAAGGAACCCCCATATTGGTCTTCATAGTGACTGTACAGATTTACAATCCCATTGAAAGTATAGGAGGGTTCCCTTTTCTCCAAGCCCTCTCTAGCATTTATTGTTTGTAGACATTTTGATGATGGAAGACTATAGACTCCTGGCAGAAACTCCTACAGTCTGTGGCAGTAATTCCTATAGCAGTAACTCCTATGGCCTTCTCCCAACAGCACCATACCCTGGTGCCTCAACTGGGCACAAAATTCTGGAACCATGACCCAACCGAGGAAAGAAAGAAAATCCTCAATACTAGCTCTATAACAAACAATTTTTAATTTTTTTTTCATGACATTCAATTGGACATGAGCCCCAACACTTAGAGCTCTGACACTCAGTTGGACATGAAAATCTTAATTTATCTACAGAAGTAGATTTAATGATAAGTGTCCTATTCCTAACATTACTTCAGATAGTTCACTGACAAAACCATCAAATACTTAGTACTTATTGAACACCTACTTTCTACAGAGCATGGTGCTAAGATACTACGAATGATAATCTGAATAGTTTTCGTCTGAATCAGAAGTGTTAATTACATTTTCTTTTGTAAATAGACAACTCTTCGTTTATCAACGTTTTACTAAGGACTATGGTATGTCAGCCATGCCACTTCGAGAATGAAGGACAGTTCAAAAATAAACATGATTCTGTCTTTTCCTCGAAGGACATCAAAATCCAGTCAGAAAGAGAGATAGGCCAATAGCTAGACTACCATGTGATCTGCAGTGTAATTGAGGTATCTACAAGAGACATTCGGCTAACTAGGAAGGAAAGGTTGGCATCCCAAAGAATATGACTCAGATACAGTCCTAAACAACAATCTGACAGGGAGAAAGACACCCCCAAAGATTCCAAAGGCAAAAAGAATTCAGGACTTAGAGAATGGCAGGCTTCCCTGGTGGCATAGTGGTAAAGAATCCATCTGGCAATGTAGGAGAGGCGGGTTTGATCCCCGGGTCAAGAAGATCCCTTAGAGAAGGAAATGGCAATGCACTCCAGTATTCTTACGTGGGAAATCCCATGGACAGAGGAGATTGGTAGGATCCATGGGATCACAGTGGTCCATGGGTCACAACTTATCGACTAAACAACAGCAACAGAGAATGGCACAAAGTTGTCTGACCCAAAGATCCTTTAAGCAGCTAAATATCGCTGCCTCAAAGAAACTCTTCCCCATTCCCTTACCTCCTTACCCATTCTGGCTTCCACATCCCCCCGGTACAGTCCGCTCACTGTATCATTAACAGTGTCAGACTATGAACTCCTTGAAGACAAAACACACTTTTCTCTCATTTTCTCCAGTTTAGCATGGTGCCTGGCATTGAAGCAGTCAACAAAATATTGATGTAGCAAAGGAAAGAAAGAAGAAAGGAAAGAAGGGCAGGAGAGAGGAAGAGAGGAAAGAAAGGGCATCCACATGGAGGGAAGTTGCAGGAAATCAAGTTCAGTCAATTCATTTCAGTCACTCAGTCATGTCTGACTCTTTGCAACCCCATGAATCGCAGCACGCCAGGCCTCCCTGTCCATCTCCAACTCCCAGAGCTTACCCAAACTCATGTCCATCGAGTCGGTGATGCCATGCAGTCATCTCATCCTCTGTTGTCCCTTTCTCCTCCTGCCCCTAATCTCTCCCAGTATCAGGGTCTTTTCCAATGAGTCAACGCTTTGCAAGAGGTGGCCAAAGTATTGGAGTTTCAGCTTCAGCATCAGTCCTTCCAATGAACACCCAGGACTGATCTCCTTTAGGATGGACTGGTTGGATATCCTTGCAGTCCAAGGGACTCTCAAGTTGGAACAAAATTGTTAAGGAGTAGATCATGACAGCATAGGCAGTGCAGAAGCTTTGGGAAAGTCTGTAAAGTGACCAACTCTGGCTTGGGAAAGCAGTATAGCATGCCTTCCTGGTTTTGAACTCTGGCTCTAGGAATGAACAGATCTGAATTAAAACTCCAACTCTGACATTTGTAGTCTTTGTGACTTTGGGCCAAGTACATTAGTGCTTAATGCCTCAGTTTCCTCATCTCTCACATGGGAATAATAATACTTCCCAACAGGTTGTTGTGAAGGTTGAGATTCTGCATATAAAGCGCTTGGCATAATAACTCACCTCTGGTTGACAACTTAGTAACTCGCAGTCTCTCAAAAACCTGTTAACGGCATGAAGGATGAACTAACAAACTAGTGACCAATTCACTAATAAGCACCTATGTAGCATTTAAAGGCTTCCCAGGTGGTGCTAGTCGTAAAGAACCCGCCTGCCAACGCAGGAGACATAAGAGACATGGGTTCAACCCCTGGGTTGGGAAGATTCCCTGGAGAAGGGAATGGCAACCCCACTCCAGTATTCTTGCCTGGAAAATTCCATGGATAGAGGAGCCTGCCAGGCTACGGTCCATGGGGTCGCAGAGTCGGGCATGACTGAAGCGACTCAGCACACGTGCGTGTCCCGTTCGCTCTATGCCAGACACCTTTCTAACTGCTTAGCAAATACAAACTTATATAATCTTCACAAGGACCCCACGACATAGCTACTATCATTATCCTCATTTTAGAGACGAGTAAACTGAGACAGAACAGTTAAGGACTTTGCTCAAGGTTATCCACCTAGTAAGTGGTACTGCTGGATTTGAACCCTGGCAATCCAGCTCCAGAGTCTTACTCTTGACCATCACATTACGCTGACTATTGATGCAACAACCCAAGCCACTCATAGTGAAGGACAGAAGGAGGTGGGGCAAGTGACTCTGACCCTAGTGACTGGCTCGACGCTGCTGCCATGAACTGAGAAATGAAGTGAAGAGCAGATTTGAGGCATTGTTGGATGTGTTAAATGGTTAGAATCTATGAGACACATAGTACTCCAATTGAAAACACAGATCTAGAGCTCTGGAAAAAGAAGACTGGGCTGAAGACTGGGGAGCCATTCACATTTAGGTGATGATTAAGTCCTGGTAAGTCTGCCCAGGGAGAGAGCATATACCAAAATGGAAAGGGCCCCAAGGGATTACCCTGGTGTGCGCCTGATAAAGAACATGGGACAAAGAAAGAGGCTGGGGTGTGGCCAGAGTAGGTAACAAGACAATAAGGAGAGAGCAGTGTCCAGGAAGCCATAAAACAATGAAAGTTTCATAAAGGAAGCAGTGACCAACACTGTCAGATGTTACAGAGGGGTTAAGGAAGATAACTTCTAGGCTGTTGTGTTTAGCAATTGAAGACTCACTAGTGACCTCAGAGAAAGTGACTTCCGTAGCATGAAGGGCTGCAGGAGGCCAAGCAGTGAACAGCATTCCTAAATTGCCTTTATTCTGTGTGCATGGTGTAGATCAGGGGTGAGAATTTACCAGCGTACTCAGCAGTTTATCTAGAAATTCATAAGTGCTGAGTCTGAACACTTTATATTTATCACACATAATTCTAAGTTTGGGAACAGTTATACTTACCACAAAGTAACTCTTCTAAAACTTAGAATTATGTGTGATAAATATAAAGTCAAACTGTTGCTTGAGCAAATGAGACTGGTGATCATGCTGAAAGGTGAAGAACTGACCTGCAGAGAGATCAAATCTTATACAACACTTTCCACTGAAGCTGAATAATCTAGGATGTCCTGGCAGTAAAGATGAGTCAACTCACAGCATAGGAACACTGGTAAAAATGGTATTATAATACCCCAAGGCAGGTATGATGGTGGTTTGTATCAGGGGGTTAGCAGTAGAGGTGATGAGAAGTGGTTGGAAATTGAATGTATTTTGAAGATAGAGTCAACAGGATTTACTGGTGGATTAGACTGTGAGCAAAAAAAAGAAGCATCAAGGATGACTCCACGGTCTTTTGCCTGAGTAATTAGAATGAGATTGGGGGACATTGCAGAAGGAGCGGGTTTAGGGCAGAAAGTGAAACTCAAGAATTCAGTTTGGGGTGTGTTATGCCTGTCAGACATGCAGATGGAAATGTGCAATGGGAAATTTATGGTTTGGAGGTCATCCGAGAGGCCCTGGGTCAAGATATAAGTTTGTGGGTCAACAGAATATAAAAATATGTAAAGCGACTCGTGAAACTGCCCAGGAAATGAGTATAGATAGAAAAGAGAAGAGCTCTAAAGACAGATCCCTGGAGTACTCCAATGCTTAAAGTTTGGGAAGACAAAGATTTAAAGTATAAAATAAAGCAAAGTGTTAACATATAGCAAAGGATAACAATTTTAAAAGGGTATTTTTCATTGACAAATGAGAAAACTGTGGTTTGGAAGGTATGGCACACACTGGTGAGGTTTGGGAGTGACCTTCCTAGATGATGGAATTCCCCCCATCCCTTAGGTCTTGATAGGAGGCAAGACCCCAGTGCCCAATAGGTATAAAGTGAGCAGATATCCCTACCCCAGCTCTGTGGGGGTATGAGGCCCAGATTTGGCCAGTCAGATGTTCCTGCCAGGAATTTTGTCTCACGTGAAAGTACCAAAAGATGAAATGATAGAGCATATTCTCAGAAGCTAAAGCAGATTTCAAACTACAGCAGTGAAAATGGTAGTAAATGCCCAGAGCTGGACTGTCAAAGGCAGGGTCCTGATTGTTTCACTGGCATGACCTCTGTGCTGTTCTTGGCTATAAGCTTTTCTTGGCTTCTGCCTTTTTCTTAGAATTGTTTACAAGACTTCACATTGATACTGTGAGCAACCCAATGCCATCCAATAAAATCTATTTCTGTTTAAGTTAAATGGAGTCAGTTTTTCCTGTTTATAACTGAGCACCCTAGATGAGTCATAGGGATTAAGAACTTTGCCTATAGCTATTGCCGAGGAGGTACTCAATAATCAGATACACATGAGTTTTATGGACAGGGCTTGGCTAATGGGCTCAGGGATCAAATGGTCATAGTAGCAGGGATGGAGGATATGCAAGAATTCAAACATATTGCCTTTCCCTCACCAAGGCTGATCTATCAACTGCTTAGAGGGACCAATGCTGAGTCCCTAATATAATTTGGAATAAGTCCCATATTTGGGGTGGGGATAGACCAGTCAAATACCTGGTTCAAGACTGACTACATTGACCTCTTTCCATCATGGGACTTGGGGAGAGAGGAAGTAATATATCCACACCAGAGTAAGTAATTACTCTAGATATGGATTTGTCTTCCCTGCCAGCTTGTTTTCCCTAGCAATATCATTTGTGAACATCTTTATTTACCATCACAGTGTCCCATTTAATATTGTTTCTATGAAAGAAGTGAGAGAAAGGAGAGATGTCTATAGATGTCACTGGTCTCTCCATGTACCCTATCACCTATAAGCACATACCCTTACAGAATTGTATTATAATCTATTAAAGACTCCGTTATGGTACCAACTAGGAGACACCACTCTGAGTAGTTGGGGTCCTGTGCTGTCAAATGAGGTAATGCTCTAACCAGTAACCAATATATGTTGCTGCTTCTCTCAAGCAGACATGAGTCCAGGAACCAAGAAATGGAATGGTGATATCACTTCTCTTTATTACATTTAAGGACCTAATCACAAAGTTTTTATATCAGTTTTACATAATGCTTGGGTTGCTTTTGAGCTTCCCTGGTGGCTCAAATGGTAAATAATCGGCCTGCAATGCAGGAAACCCAGGTTTGATCCTTGGGTCGGTGAGATCCCCTGAAGAAGGGAACGGCAACCCACTCCAGTATTCTTGCCTGGAGAACTCCATGGTCAGAGAAGCCTGTCAGGGTACAGTCCATGAGGTTGCAAAGAGTCAGACATGACTGAGCAACTAACCCTTTGGCTTTCTTTTGGTTTAGAAAGCTTAAAGCCCTGAGAAAAATTGCTTCCACCCAAACACTCAACAATGATTCCATTAAAGGAGAAGCTAGGGTAGCCATTTGACCCATGTGGGCTCTTCGTGATGTTAAAAGATCAGGGCTTCCTATATCGCTGGAATGATTTTCAAAGAGAAACAAGAGTTTCCACTACAAATGAAATCAAGTGGATTGGTAAGAGTGGGCCTAAAACCAAGGGTAACCTTCAGGGTAACCCCTTGTGCTCCTCGGTTCAGTGATAAAAATTAATTGAAGATGTACCAGCCCATTACTGGCAAAACTACATATGATTCCGATTGTGTAGAATGAAAATTTAAGTGACCCCATCAGATAAAGTAGCATGACTAGTTGAGGTATTGGCTGAAGATTTTTTAAAAAGAAGAACATGAAAGGGAGTAGAAGAAACTTTTAAATACCAGCTACAGGCTTGGGGCCAGATGGAGAAATAAGGTCTGTTCTAGCTCCCCTGTTTTCTTCCTGGCTTTTTGATACATACAGTAACCAGTTTCCTTTGCTTACTCTTTCTTTTTCTCTAGTATTTCGTGCGGCTGTGTTAGAGGTGGTAAACTTTAAAAGTAGGTTAGAGGGTATGAAAGCAGTATTGTGACCAAACTAGAAGAGGAATGAACATCCCCTTGGAGCCAGGAGTTCTTCCAGGACCCTCTCGATTTCTCAGACAGTAGCCCCTTCCTCCAGGCCTTTCAATGACACTAGTTCCCTGTACTCGGTCCATCCTGGCTAAATCGGCACCAGTGGTTTTCTGTTATCTATACTTAAGCCCTAACTGAAAAGCAAGACAAGCAAGACAACACTGAAAAGAATGAAAAAAAAAAAAAGATAAATAAGCAATGTTTATTTTCTTATCGAATCAAAATGATTATGGAATAGTGCTTTAGATTATTTGTTTTGGTTACTTACCAGAGCTTTTTTCTTTCTATGCAGGCTATAAAAATTGCTTTAGGCCACAATGTAGCTCACTTTGAGATGGCTTTGTCTTTTTATGAGTTTCACAGATGTCTTGATCAAAGTGGAAGAATTGCTGTTTTCAGCCAACACTTAACATCTTTAAAGTTGGAAGAAATAACCTTTCCCAAAGTGCAGCTAGTTCCTGAGGGACAGGAACCACTCCTATCTTATTCACTTCTAACAGCACTTAACGCAGTAGACTCCACATATTAATATAAATTGATTCTTTAATATATCTTTCCCCCTTCCCAGCCAGGAGTGATAAGCACGACAATTTGGGGATCCATGCAGAGACATTCTTGTTATAAAAACATGTCCTTAGAATCTAGGCTCTTTCTCCAACACTTGGGATGACTGAAAGCTTAAGCTTAGAGTAAGAGATTTGTAAGCAAGGGGTGATATATTTAAAAAAGTGAGAAGCCTGAAGCATTCCAGGATTGGGGGTCTTGTTATCATATATACCAAAAGAGCTACTGGAGTACGTAAGAGACTTTTGCTATACTGTTCAGTTGCCAGTACCTGCAATCAAAAAATTTCCAACTTCAAGGAAATTTGATTTTAATTGTAAGTTTTTTTCTTAATTACCAAATTAATACACAATGATCATAGAGAATTTAGAAAGCACAGGAAGGTATTAAGCAGAAAAAAAAGACACACACACACACCCCTCCAACTTCATCACACAGGAGAAACTACTATCAACATTTATACTACTTTTTTTTCTTTTGAAGTTAGCACACTTGAAGCTTAGAGAAGGTGCAAGGAGGAGCAGAAACGTATCCCTCTTGTAATTCTTTGATGCTCCCGACATCAGGGTTCCCATCCCTGAGGCGTGATCCTCCGCTTCACCAAGACACCTCCACTAGTCACGCAAAATCTCTGACTTGGCCATCAAAATAAGGAGATGTTTTGTTTTGACTCTGATGGAAGGAGTTACTCTGCGTGATAGATTGATACTAAGAAAAACCAGTTAGGGGAGCCCAGCATGTTCTTCCCACCAGTCGACAGTACATTCCATTTCGAGTTTTTCCAGTTGTCTTCTGAGAGCCAGGATCTGGGTGGAAAGAAGGCAAGGATGGCCATGAGAAGCATCAGTTAGATGTGAGGAGACAGGATGTATCTCTAGAAAGCTATGTGTCAATATGGTTGGGAGTGGGCAAGGACTACAGATTTGGAGGTCTGTTGGACGGGTGTATTTTGAAGATAACGCCCATGGGCTCTTGCTAGTCAAGGAAAAAGCAAAATGAGGGTGGAGACACCAGGCAGGAGACTGCCTACTGCATTAAGAAAAACATTTACCACTTCCTACTTCTGCTCCCTGTGTGTCTTTGAAAGCTGGTTTCTGACGACAGCTTAAAAAAAAAAAAAAAAAAAGAAAACACTTTCATTTGTTCACTTCCTGAAACCCTGAAATGAACCATACAGCCCCAGGCAAAGCATGCACTAAAATGAAAGTCAATTTTTTATCTCCTTGTGAATTGGAGGTTTGGGTCTTGTTCAAATGATATATTCCCTGAAACACACTGGCACAGATTCTCAGTGGTAACTCCAGTGCTGAGCAGGTGATTAAGTTTCTGATTGTTTGGATTAGCACCTAAATGTCATTTCGTGATCTATATTGATTAATGTGGCTTTATCATACTCCCCTAAAAAGAGATTTGTTAGTTCTACCTCCAAAATAGCTTCTGATTTAGTTCACTTCTTCCTGTCTCCATAGCACTAGTCACTATCTTCTCTCACCTGAGTTGTAATAACAGCTTCCTAGGTGATCTCCCCTTCCAGCCCTACTCCATCGTCCACAGTCAGTTCAGTTCAGTCGCTCAGTCATGTCTAACTCCTTGCGACCCCATAGACTGCAGCACGCCAGGCCTCCCTGTCCATCACCAACTCCTGGAGTTTACTCAAACTCATGTCCATCGAGTCGGTGATGCCATCCAACCATCTCATCCTCTGTCATCCCTTCTCTCTCCTTCAATCTTTCCCAGCATCAGAGTCTTTTCAAATGAGTCAGCTCTTCACATCAGTCCATCATCCACACAACAGAGCAATCTTTTAAAACATAATCCCATCATGCCTTTTTCTTGCCTGCTATTGTTTAGTCACTAGATTGTGTCCAACTCTTTGCGACCTTATGGACTGCAACACTCCAGTTTCCTCTGTCTCCACTGTCTCCCAAAGTTGGCTCAAATTCATGTCCATTGAGTCAATGATGCTATTTAACCATCCCATTCTCTGCTGCCCCCTTTTCCTTTACTTGCTTAAAACCCTTCAATATTTCCCATCCCACGGCATGTATGATAAAATTCAGAATCCTTACCATTGCCGTGCAGGATTTGTCTTGCCCTTCCTCTCCTTCAGCTGGACTCACTTTCCTCCTAATTCACTGTGCTGCAACTTGACTAGTCTTTTTTTCCAGTTTCTTTGAGGCACCAAGCTCTTTTCTACCTCAGAGCCTTTCTATGTGTTCTTCAGCATGAGATATTGTCTTCCCTTCTCACTCATCCTCTGAACTTTAGCTTAAAGACTGAAATGAGCTTCAGTTTCATCGACCATCCATGCCCAATCTAACTGGGGCTATTCCTCTATACATAGCACCGTATACATTTTCTTTACAGTTCTTATTAAGATTTGTGAATCTATCTATCTATATATATACATATGTATGTATATATATATATTTAGTTGTAAGAGTGTTAAAATCCAGTCCCCTGACAGATGGTGGATTCTGAGAAGATGGAGATGATGTGAGTTTTGCTTCTGCCGTATCCCGGAGTGCCTGGCATAGTACCTGACATGAGTAGCTGCTCAGAACTTCTGGAATGAATGATTCTACATCACTTGGATTTGAAGAGTTTAAAATATTAATTACCAAAAAGCTAATTTCCTTGTGTCTGTTTTCTACTAACACAAGACACATAGGAAAAAGCTAACTAATATTTGTTGATTGATTAACTAATTTTAGACTGATATTTTGTTAGGGAAGAAAAGTATCTCATATGGAGATGGGTTAAGATCAAAGACACCAAAATATAATAACAGTCAACCCTTTTCTTACTGTGGTGAACGTGAAAACTGTTATAGTGAAGTACAAATATTTATAATTACTTTAATGATAGGGATAGGGTCTCCAAAAAAAAAAAAAAGAAATCAAGATGTACTATAGCTGAATATTACTGGCTTGGTTGTGTTATCTGTAGGGAGAGCCTATGATTGGTTACAAGGGGCTGAGGACTGAAATCAAACATCTCACTGGATTCAGTAGGCTTGGAAAGAAGAGTACAAACTAAATGTGGAGTGCATGGAGAAAACCCTCTCTCATAGGGCAGAAGATGTATTTCAGATCTTGAGTAGCAGACCCCGTAGACAGACCAAATTAACAGTTATCAATGACAAGCATCATGCTGTGCATAAATTTTTGTATAAAATTAGTTTAAACACATATCAGAGGGAGCCACAGTCTTGGCTTGAGAAGCTAAGCTGAATTCACTCAAGATTCCTGTTGATATTTCCAGGCATGTCTGGGTTAGAAGAGGTGTTATTTTACCAAAGGGCATCATAACAGCCATCAGACCAGTGGAAGAGAGAGGTGAGGCTCACAAGTTTGGTTCAAGGACTCTAGTTCAAGGTCAGTGTCAATGAGAGGGATGTTTTAATCCCAAATAGCAGCTATCACTGTGATTGTCTTCCAGCCCAGCTGAGTTTAGGGAGTAGGGTTGAAGAAATGGACAAAGCCAAGTGTAAGGTACTATAGGTCAGGTCAGAATGTGGGACACGTGAGGACTCAGATTGGACACAGCAGACCAACCTATGGCTGGATCAGAGAGGGCACAGGCCAGAACATCCAGCTGCAGTGGCACCAAGGAGACGCTGGCGCCTTCTGTGGGCACTGTCCCTCTGGTGCTTCTTCGCAGGTTTGAAAGTATTTTGCAGAAGCATATTGACCTTGATGGCACCATGAGAGACATCACCAAAACAGGAGAGGAGGAAGATGTATGGAAACAAAGAGTACAAACTCATGATCACCCAGGGGCGCCCCCAGGCACTTTCAGAGCTACTTGAAAGGAATTATTATGGGTTGAATTGTGTCCCCCAGAAAACCATATTAGAGCCCTGCCCCCTAGTACCTCAGAATGTGAGCTTACTGGAAATAGGATCACTGCAGGTATACTCAAGCTAGGGATCTTTGGAGGGGCTGTAATCCAATATGACTGGTGTCCCTGTAAGAAAAGGAAAATGCTACGTGAAGACACAGATATACCAGGAGAGCACCAAGGGACGATAGAACAGAAACTGAAGGGATGCAACTGCAAACCAAAGGATGCCAGGTAGTGATGCTGCCATCAGAAGCTACGAAGAGGCAAGGAAGGATTCTCCCCTACAGGTTTCAGAGGGAGCATGGCCCTGCCAAGACCTTGATTTTGGACTTCTAACCTCCAGAACAATGAGACAAAAAAATTTCTGTTGTTTTAAATCGCTCAGGAGCGGTACTTTGTTACAGCAGCTCGAGGAAATTAACACAGAATTTGAGGAAAGGAGCTTCTCAGAGTGAATGAGCCAAAGAGACAGTTTTATTGTTCTCATTTTGACCCTAATTTTCCCCATAGTTTTGTGAGGCCAGAGAAACACAATTTATACATGACAATTATATAAATAGCATGCCGAACAGCTAAGCTTCTATTTGCTGACTTGAATTTAGTCAGTTAACGTGCTACAATTTAGTACAGTTCATTCAACTCTAAGACATGCACCTAATTAAATGAAATAATGTATGTAAAGCTTTTAAAACAGCACCTGGCACCTTGTAAACCTTCATAAATGTTAGATAGGATTATTATCATCATCTGATTATCCTGATCCTAGAACTTGCAACTGCTCATGTCTCCTCTGCATCTGAGATCTGCCAAAAACTGCTGAGAAAGCCTCATACCTACGCAATCGGGCGGCTCTGAAAAGTAAACATCACCAAACTCACCAGAGCCCCTTATCCGGCCTTGGTTTTCCTAGTTAAGGCTCTCTCTCATTCTCTGCAACCCGGATTTCAAATCACACATCCTCAGACCTCTACCACCCTCCATTTTTCCTCAGTTCTCACCACCAAACCTATGAACCCACACGTATCCACAGCTATTCTGGACTTGCCCTGTTATTTGGACGTTAAGAGGTACCTTGGGACTTCTTTGGTGGTCTAGTGGTTAAGACTCTGTGCTTCTACTGCAGGGGGCATGGATTCAATCCCTGGTTGGTATACTAAAATCTCACACGCAGTGCAGCACAGCCCGTCTTCATTTCTCATGGCAAGCATCCCTTCCTGAGGGTCAGACCTCCTTGCTCTGCCTTCATGTTTTCCAGTCCTTTCCTTCTGGTTATTATTTAACACCTATCTCATCTACTGGACTATAAGCTCGACAGCAACAGGGAGCATGTCTGCTTCGTTACAGCTAAACCTCACCACTTAGCATGTGCCTGATGTACAGCAAGTACTCATTAAGTATTTCTTGACTGAATAAAAGAATAAACAGTTACTAGTCATCGTGAAGAACTTCTATGTATATGGAACACGTAACACAGTGCCTGGCACATAGCATGGACTTGATAAATATTTGCTATTGTGTTCAGGAAATCATAAGGAGTCTGGTTTGACTAGTGTCAAGGGTGTGAACAGAGGTTTTGGCAAATGGTTCAAGTCTGTTTAGGGAGCCAAAGGAGGAGAGAACTGCATGATGGAAGGGGTTATCAGCAGCATGTAATCTAGCAAAGGCAAATATTAGCATTTCAAAATCCCTCCTTCCCAGCCCAAGATGGCTTTAGACTTTTCTTTTAACCACATCACCCAGACTCCTTATAGCAGACTTCAGCAAGTAATTGGTGTGCTCAGGGGACCTGGGCAGGATCAGAAGCGTGCACTAATGACCCTGGTAAAAACAAAGATCCACTGTGCGTGTGTTCTGTGTAACACAAACAGCTACCTCCTCCCTGCTAGAAAAAAAGCTCTATCTCACATTCTAATCTCTGTGAGCACAATTGAAGATTTCCTATTCCTATCTCCTTTGGAAAAAGTAAATAATTTATTAACCTCAAAAGGCTTCCTGGAACACTGGGTTAATCCCTTTAAAGGGATACATCTGGACACCCTAACTTCATTACAATTGTAGACATGAATGCTACCAGGTATATTTTTTTTCGTCCCCAAACTGAGTGGTGCCAGGGAGTCTAGAGACAAGCAGTCAGCCAGCCAGGTTCAAATCATCGTCTCTTTGAGGCTGTGTTTTGGCAGCCACAGCAGGGTCAGCCCTCAAGGAGCAGTAGACTCCTTGTCACCCTTGAGTGACCCTCAACGGGAGAACTGGAACCAGAAGGGGATGACTTCCAGGGAAAACAGCTGATCCACCACCTGTACAAACTTGCACCTAACTGGCCTGGCATGAGAGTCCTTGGGGAAGGGCCTTGGTAAACCAGAGGCGTTGCCAACATGTGAAATCAAGCCCCTGCGCTCTGCACATGCCAGCCCCATGGAAGACTGCACTGTCAGAAACCACCTGCATTACAGGGCTGCTTTATTCCAGATCGTTTTGTTAATTCAGACCCCCACCAACTACAGGGTAGCGACGACAGGACTCTCGTCATGGGATCAGCATCTTTGGCCCTGTTTTTACACCACAGGAGACACCTTTCGTTTTACAACATTCGGGTCTGTGGCAAGCTCTTAATTATATTTGCCGCCAAGAACCAGTTAATGAAGGGATATTTCGTGGCCTTTGGCAGAAACCTCAGACTCAGCAACCAAGGAGCTGAAAGCCCTGACCTCAAGGCAATCTCCACAATGGCCTCCTGCCTGATGCATATTTCAAAGATTTCCAGGTTTTAAAGCATGGATTACCTTTGCAAATGAAAAACTGAACAAGCAAAAGCATTTAGTGGCATGTTATTACAGTTCCAATGATTTTGAAGAGGCTGCTTGGTTTAGCCCAAGGCAGAATTTCAAATGAACAAAGAAGTAAATATCTGTGTTTTTCATTATTTCCTATTTATTCTACCAGGATTAAAAATATGGTAGATATTGATCCCACCTCAGGTTTCTAGCCATTATAAAATGCATATATTAACCTACTGAAAAAATTATGCATATTGATAAAATGCTTAATAGTTTCAGGGGCATTCAATATCCAGCCACCCCCCAAAATAGGTTGTTATTTGCTTATAGGATTTTGCATGGTAGTGAAATTTTAAGCTTCATTCGAAAGATAGAGTCTTATTTTTTCAAGTATTTCAAACTTTCCATTTATAAGAAAAATGATTAAAGCAAAGTAAAAGAAATCAGTGTTGTCTTTATCATGATAGCATTTAATCACTACTGTTGTGGCATTTTACCAGATACTATTCATCTAAATAAACTCATTGTATACCTATTATGTACCAAGTAACTCCCAAAATGAAACAATTACAAACACAGTTGTTGCCTTCAGATGGTTCAAATCTAGAAGGAGAAACAAGTAAGTACAACATAACGTGCTAAATATTATGGGAGTACAATACATGTTAGCTGTACCTGATATATAAATGAAGGAATTAATGAAGGAATGAATTGTCAAGGATATTTAGGGAGTATAATAAATTCAGCATGGAAAAAGGCAATAAATATATATTATTCAGCAAAAATGGAGCATGGAATATTTTTAAAGGAAGAAAATTTCAAGAGGATTCACAAGATTAAAGACTTCAGCTGTAGGGTAACGAGAGAAATGAGAAATCCTACATTCAATTTATTTATGTGTTGGTAAACCAAGACCTAAACACGAAACACATGATAACAAAGAGCTAAACTATGAAACACAAGAAAAGAAAGAAAGATAGGAATCAGATTGTTATATAATGGTATGATTAATCATTCTTATTTTGAATTTATGAGTCTCTATATCCAATTATCATGACATATCTATGTTAATTTCTCCAATGTTGCTGCAATTAACCAGAGTATAAGTTACTACAGGTAAAGTTAAAAGGTAAAATTTGGCCAATTCTCCTTTGAGCCTTCAAAGTGCAACATAATGTCATTTTCTTTCACTACAAAGGGAACAAAACCCTCATTTGTCATCCCCACAAAAGAAAGATAAAAAATTGTATGTATCAAACAGAACTTTTTAAGGACTCTGTGCTCAGGAGAAAGAAAGAAAAGGACAGAAAGTGTGTAGCCCAAAATACGGTAAGTTTTGGTCTAAAGAGGCAGTATGTTGTAATGGATTTGTTATTGAGGAGGTGTATTCCAACTTTATTATGTTGCTATATGACCTTGGTTGTCATTGCCTCATCAGTCAAACAGGAATAATAATGTATGTCCTACCCTGAGAATGCATGCTTCTTAAATAAAGTGAAGTGAAAGGCATTCAGTCGTGTCCAACTCTTTGCGGCCCCATGGACTGTAGCCTACCAGGCTCCTCTATCCCTGGAATTCTCCAGGCAAGAAAACGAGTGGGTTGCCATTCCCTTCTCCAGGGGATCTTCCCAACCCAGTGATCAAACTCTCGTCTCCTGCATTGGCAGGAAGATTCTTTACCATCTGATCCACCAGGGAAGTGGTAGCTTAAGTGAAGCATATGAAATGTTTGAAAACATTATGAAAATATAAAAATCCCATTTTAGCTTTGTTACCATTGGGATGAGTTCCAACAGGACAGTATTTTTCATCTATAGAAGATGAAATACCTTTATTATAGGGAAATAAAAGCATATTATAATGTATGAGATCTCCTCTCATAATCTATGCAATAATAAGAATGAAGTAATGGAAATATTCCAATTTCTCTATTTTAAGCACATCTATTTCTATTTCCAGGGCACAGTTTGCTTCTTCTTCCTTCCCTTTCTCCTTCCTTCCTTTCTCTCTCTCTCTTTCTTTCTTTCAGTCTTGTTTACCTTTTATCATATCTTCATAAGCATTTCTAAGGCTATTTCTTGGCTTCTCTTTTAAAGTATTATTTTGATTATCAAGTTTTAATTGAAGACCTGAAGGAAAAAGATCATAAACCTGTTTCTTCCCTCTGACAAAGTCTAGCCTACCTCCTGCCAAGAACATCTAGAATTTGTTAAAAATAGCACGTTTCTTTATTTGGACTCAATTGACTTGTACTTCTGTAGACCTGTCAAAATGTTAAATAATAAATTGTTATCTCTGAATAGACTCTTCCTTGGCCAAGATACAGTCAAAAAACGTGTTTTAGATGAGTCATTCAACCAGAATAATTTCCCTTGGGATTACTAGAGTCGTCAGGGGGGAAAAAAATAAAACCATGTGAGTAATTTTCCATGTACCTCGGGTTCGATGTCGAAAATGTTTCATAGGCCTTCTGCATCACAAGGCAGTTTATTTAAAAATGCAGGCACAGCCTCTTCTCTGCCTCTGTGTGTCCCTTCCTCTTTAGCAGCTGAAGGCAGGTGCATCCACGATGAACAGAGTCAGCAGCCAATACCCCTTGTGCTTATGTGTCATCATGGCGAGCTAGGAAGGAGCATGCCTGAAAAAGCCAGGCAGAGAGACCGTCCTCCTTTCTCCTATCACCACTGTGACCTGTAAGCAACAACAGTAGTAACAAAAGTTATTAACAACAATCAAAAGAACATGTGCACAATGCAAAGGTCCAACTTCTGTAGCTGAACAGAGCTTTAACCAAACAGCCACCCACACACTTGCTGCTGTTACTGGGTCGGGGAGGGGGGGATGACTGCTGGTTTGGCTCAAAGAAAAGAGAGGGAGAGGTGGAAGCAAAGGAGAGGAGGAGGCAGACGGAACCCTGTCTTTGACAGGAGTGCTCCAACCGAGAAAATCATTTCTCACCCTCAGTGAGGAGCCCGTGAGTCACAGAAACAGGAGAGCGTGCTGTTCGTGACCCCTGCCAGAAAATTCAAAGATTAGGACACTCATCAGGAGAGGCAGTGCCCTGCATGAAAATCTCCAGCTTTGAGTTTTCAGTTAAAGGCGACATTTCAGAAAAATGTATAGCCAACATTTCTACCATTAGCCTGTCTTGCTCTTCTATATTGCATGGATGCTCGACTGGGGAAATTTGATCAATATATTAGACTCCTGGCAGAAAGATGCTATCAGACCACGCATGTGTGCCTTGATATAGCTCAATTTCCATCTATCCAAGGAGGTATTGATTTTCTGCTCACGGAAGTGCACACACACATACTAAGAGCGCTTACAGAGGATGGGGGTTGGGCAGGCATTTACTGAAGAACAGACAGCCCTGCCATTCCCCAAATGCATTCCAAATACCCTCTGGCTTGGTGACTTAATATTTGAATGATCTATATAAACTCCTCACATCAGGATTAAATCAATGACTGATGAGCAAAAACAGTATTCCTCTGCTCACTCTTTGAATGCTAAGAACTCAGCTTTTTCAGAAAATGTGGCCCTCTTGGAACCCTATTTCAGGCTTCATATGAAACAACTTCCTGAAGCCACGTCTTCCTAATGCAACTGGAATTAATTCTGCTTTACTTGATCGCAGACTTCTCTCCTAAGACTCAGAGGCATGTTAACACTTCCCTCACTGCTCTACTGTCCTTCCCTTCTTTCTATCAGTCTTTTTCTGACTTAGAACACTGTAGTAGTTATTTATGCTGCTCATCGAATATTTCCAGCTCTTCATCTTCTGGGCTTAGGCTTGGGCTTGAGCTTGGTCCCTCTGTGGTTTAGGTGAGGCTGTCTGACCAGTTCTGATCAATGAGTAGAAATAATTTGCATTATTTCCAGGTTGAGCTTTTAATTGTCTATGGGAGAGCTTCCACAGGAAAATATTGATATAATAGACTTCATAAAAATGAAGACTTTAACATGACAAAAGGTATCATTAACAATGTTAGATGGTAAGAGCCTAACTGAGAAAATATTTTCAAAATACATAACAAAAGGCAAGTAACCACATACAGAGAGAGTCTATGAATCAAAATACACGGGCAGATATAAACAGGCATTTCACAGTAGGAGAGATATGAGTAGCCAATCCATACACTCAGTTCAGTTCAATTCAGTTCAGTCGCTCAGTCGTGTCCGACTCTTTGCGACCCCATGAATCGCAGCATGCCAGGCCTCCCTGTCCATCTGCAACTCTGAGAGTTTACTCAAACTCATGTCCATCCAGTCGGTGATGCCATCCAGGCATCTCATCCTCTGTCATCCCCTTCTCCTCCTGCCCCCAATCCCTCCCAGCATCAGAGTCTTTTCCAATGAATCAACTCTTCACATAAGGTGGCCAAACTATTGGAGTTTCAGCTTTAGCATCAGTCCTTCCAATGAACACCCAGGACTGATCTCCTTTAGAATGGACTGGTTGGATCTTCTTGCACTCCAAGGGACTCTCAAGAGTTTTCTCGAACACCACAGTTCAAAAGCATCAATTCTTTGGCATTCAGCTTTCTTCACAGTCCAACTCTCACATCCATACATGACTATTGGAAAAACCATAGCCTTGACTAGATGGACGTTTTTTGGCAAAGTAATGTCTCTGCTTTTTAATATGCTGTCTAGGTTGGTCATAACTTTCCTTCCAAGGAGTAAGCGTCTTTTAATTTCATGGCTGCAGTCACCATCTGCAGTGATTTTGGAGCCCCCAAAAATAAAGTCTGTTTATTTGTTTTCACTGTTTCCCCATCTGTTTCCCATGAAGTGATGGGACCAGATGCCATGACCTTCGTTTTCTGAATGTTGAGCTTTAAGCCAACTTTTTCACTCTCCTCTTTCACTTTCATCAAGAGGCTCTTTAGTTCCTCGTCACTTTCTGCCATAAGGGTGGTGTCATCTGCATATCTGAGGTTACTGATATTTCTCCCGGCAATCTTGATTACAGCTTGTGCTTCTTCCAGTCCAGCGTTTCTCATGATGTACTCTGCATAGAAGTTAAATGAGCAGGGTGACAATATACAGCCTTGACGTACTCCTTTTCCTATTTGGAACCAGTCTGTTGTTCCATGTCCCATTCTAACTGTTGCTTCCTGACCTGCATACAGATTTCTCAAGAGGCAGGTCACGTGGTCTGGTATTCCCATCTCTTTCAGAATTTTCCACAGTTTATTGTGATCCACACAGTCAAAGGCTTTGGCATACTCAATAAAGCAGAAATAGATGTTTTTCTGGAAATCTCTTGCTTTTTCGATGATCCAGCGGATGTTGGCAATTTGATCTCTGGTTCCGTTGCCTTTTCTAAAACCAGCTTGAACATCTGGAAGTTCACGGTTCACGTATTACTGAAGCCTGGCTTGGAGAATTTTGAGCATTACTTTACTAGCATGTGAGATGAGTGCAATTGTGCATTCTTTGGCACAGTTTGAGCATTCTTTGGCATTGCCTTTCTTAGGGATTGGAATGAAAACTGACCTTTTCCAGTCCTGTGGCCACTGCTGAGTTTTCCAAATTTGCTGGCATATTGAGTGCAGCACTTTCACCACATCATCTTTCAGGATTTGAAATAGCTCTACTAGCTTTGTTCGTAGTGATGCTTTCTAAGGCCCACTTGACTTCACATTCCAAAATGTCTCGCTCCAGGTGAATGATCACACCATCGTGACTACCTGAGTCGTGAAGATCTTTTTTGTACAGTTCTTCTGTGTATTCTTGCCACCTCTTCTTAATATCTTCTGCTTCTGTTAGTTCCAGATCATTTCTGTCCTTTATCGAGCCCATCTTTGCATGAAATGTTCCCTTGGTATCTCTAATTTTCTTGAAGAGATCTCTAGTCTTTCCCATTCTGTTGTTTTCCTCTATTTCTTTGCATTGATCGCTGAAGAAAACTTTCTTATCTCTCCTCGCTATTCTTTGGAACTCTGCATTCAGATGCTTATATCTTTCCTTTTCTCCTTTGCTTTTCGCCTCTCTTCTTTTCACAGCTATTTGTAAGGGCTCCCCAGACGCCATTTTGCTTTTTTGCATTTCTTTTTCTTGTGGATGGTCTTGATCCCTGTCTCCTGTACAATGTCATGAACCTCATTCCATGGTTCATCAGGCACTCTGTCTATCAGATTTAGTCCCTTAAATCTATTTCTCACTTCCACTATATAATCATAAGGGATTTGATTTAGGTCATACCTGAATGGTCTAGTGATTTTCCCTACTTTCTTCAATTAAGAAGATACTTAATCTCAGTTGGAATTAAGGAAATACAAATTATCACAATGATAGACGAAATTCAAATTAAAAACTCCAAAAGTTTAACAGGGAGAGTGAAAAAGTTCGCTTAAAACTCAACATTCAGAAAACTTAGATCATGGCATCCGGTCCCATCACTTCATGGGAAATAGATGGGGAAACAGTAGAAACAGTGGCTGACTTTATTTTGAGGGGCTCCAAAATCACTGCAGATGGTGACTGCAGCCACGAAATTAAAAGACGCTTACTCTTGGAAGGAACGTTATGACCAACCTAGATAGCATATTAAAAAGCAGAGACATTACTTTCCCAACAAAAGTCCATCTAGTCAGGGCTATGGTTTTGCCATAGCCATAGTCATTTATGGATGTGAGAGTTGGACTATAAAGAAAGCTGAGCGCCGAAGAACTGATGCTTTTGAACTGTGGTGTTGGAGAAGACTCTTGAGAGTCCCTTGGACTGCAAGGAGATCCAACCAGTCCATCCTAAAAGAGATCAGTCCTGAGTGTTCATTGGAAGGACTGATGTTGAAGCTGAAGCTCCAGTATTGTGGCCACCTTATGTGAAGAGTTGACTCACTGGAAAAGACTCTGATGCCGGGGGGGATTGGGGGCAGGAGGAGAAGGGGACGACAGAGGATGAGATGGCTGGATGGCATCACCGACTCAGTGGACATGAGTTTGAGTAAACTCCAGGAGTTGGGGATGGGCAAGGGAGGCCTGGCGTGCTGCAGTCCATGGGGTTGCAAAGAGTCGGACACACCTGAGTGACGGAACTGAACTGAACTGAAAAGTTTAATAATTTCCGGAATTGGCAAGTGTGGGGTAATAGGAAATCTCATTCCTGCTTGTGTAATATGATTGGAGGGCAATTAGTGATATATTTCAAAATTATAACATTATTTTGACCCCCAAATTCCATTTCTAGGGACCTAAACTCAGAAATATTTGCAAATTATATTAACAACATTTATTTAATATAAATCATGTGCCAAGCCCTGTATAGCTGCTTTATTCATATTAGTCACTTAGAATCTGAGAGGAAGTTCTATTTTTACCCCATTTTACAGGTAAGGAAACAGAAACAAGTTAACAATTAAGAAGTGGCAGTGCAGGGATCCAGACACAGTGCTCACTTCTGTGTGACACTCCAGATACTATGCCATCTCTCTCAAAGAAATATGCATATAGATGCATATTGCACCATGACTTGTATTTTTTTGGAGTTGAATAAAACGTGAATGTTCAGCAATAGGAGAGGTGGTTACATGGCAAATTCAAATGATAGGATATTATGCAGTAATTCAGAAAAGTGAATACAAGAAAATTAAAAACATTTAGTCATGTAAAACATGAATATTTATAGTATTTTTATAGAATATTTATAGTAACATTATTCATGGTAATCAAAAAGCAGGAATAACCCAAATGGCCATTCATCACCAACTGATGGATAGATAAAACATAGTCTATCCATAAAATGGAAGACTATTCAGCCCTGAAAAAGAGTGAAGCTCTGACACATCTGCCACATGGATGAAACTTGAAAACATGCTAAATCGTAAAAGATACAAATGGCCATACTTTGCATGACTCTGTTTATATGAAATGTCCAGAATAAGCAAATCTAAAGACAGAAAATAGATGTGGTTGCCAGGAGAATGAGTGGACAGGGAAATTGAGACTAGTGGCTAATTGATACAGGGATTCTTTTTGGGGTGATGGAAACATTCTGGAATTAAATAGTGGTGAAGTTTACACAGCATAGTGAATATAATAAACACCACTGAGTTACAGACTTTAAAATGATAGGATTTTATATTATGTGAGTTATATCTCAATTTCAAAAAAAGAATAAGTATCTTTGTGCAGAAAGATGTTAAATAAAAAACAGCAAACCTCAAAACAATATGAATAGTGTGTTTCCATTTACGAAAAAGGAAACATATGTGTTTATAAATGCATAGGAAAAAGTCGACAAGAATATAGACTAGTCTGTTAACAGAGTCTTCCTCTGGAGTGAAAACACAATTGGGAGAGAGAAGTGAAAGGCAGACACTTTCTGGTCTACCAGAAAACTTTTTACTCTATGTACTTTTCACTGAATATACTTATATTTTGAATTTCTTTACAATAATCATATATTACTTTTATAATTTTTAAAATTAAAATAAAAGCTTTTAACATTAGTTTTTCTGGCTTAGTCACTAAGTCGTGTCTGACTCTTTGTGACCCCATGGACTGTAGCCCACCAGGCTCCTCTGTCCATGGGATTTCCCAGGCAAGAATACTGGAGTGGGTTGCCATTTCCTTCTCCAGGAGATCTTTCCAAACCAGTGATCAAACCTGCGTTTCCTGAATTGGCAGGTGGATTCTTTACCACTGAGACCAGAGAAGCCCTAAGCTGGTAAATAAAAATAATCTCCAGAAATAAACCATAGACAAAATAATAGGACACAATGGTAAAGCCCAGGACTGGTAGCCAGAAGACCTGAATTCCTGATTCAACTCTGCCTTAATGACTTTTGGGTCATTAAAAAGTTTATCTAGCATCTCTGAGTCTCAGTTTCCTCGTTTCTCAAACAGACAGCTGGACTAGATGACCACCATGAAACTTGTAGCTCTAGAATCTGGATTCCACAATAGGCCATCCTCCCTTCTTGCTCCATTGCCAAGGTTACTCACAGCTCCAGTCTTTCAGACCATGTTTTAGACAAGGCATGAAATACAGTCATGAATTGATACATATTCCAAGATCATAACCTTCTAGGAAAAGGATCATCAAACCCATTGCCCAGCTTCTGCTTAATTATGACCCTTTTTGTTTTATCTGATAGCAGTTAATTTCATGGACTTATGGTTGAGTCAAGTAATAGAATAGTTCTTGGACAAACAAGATAATTTGCCAGACAGGTCATTTTTTTGTTGTGGTTTAATACATGGAAATCTCATTTCAGAAAGCATGCAACTCTGAAATAAGTTATTTTCCTTTCATCATGTACATAACCTCTCACTTGTCTTTTCATTAACTTTTGCTGGTCCTAGATAGAGAGAAAAGAGGAGGTCAAAGGGAAAAGAAAGAGGCATAAAAGCCCTTAGAATTCAGGGGTGCAAAAGAGGATGGCTCAATGAAGCATTATACATGAGTGGACAAATGAGTACCTACGAGAAATTTGTTTCCTTCTCTATCAGTGTTTCAGCTCCTCTGCCTGGTGGCTAAACTGCTGGAGCAAATGGTGGGGATGATGTGCCTATCTGAAGGGCCTGGAAGAGGACTCCCCAGAAGCAGAAGCTTATCCTCAAAAAGCTGAACCAACTCCATCAAGCATAGTGCCGGCTCAAGTAGATGCCCTCAATTACCAGCATTCTCCCATTTCCCATCTTCCATGGGAGAACCTAAAGGAGAATAGATAGAACACAGACTTACAGACTTTGGAGCCTGTAAGACCTGGACCCACATCCTGTCTCTGCCACGGACCCTCTGTGTAACCTGGGACAACTGTGAAAACCACAGGATTGTCATGAAGTTTATGCAAGATAACAGATATAAAAGGCCTACCATGGTGACTGGCACACAATAGGTAATTAATGAAACTTAATTGTTTTTCATCTCTTCATTCTTAAAGAACCCAGGTCCTAAGTTTTGTCCAAAGCAGATCTCAAGAACTACTTCAATAGGATGGTTTCTGGCAGCAAAGATATAATCCACCCTTTTATTTTTTTAATTTAGTACTTTTAATGTCATTGTACCCTGCATTTGAAGAAGGGTCTCCCCTTTATTTTGCACTGTGTGGGTTCCACAAATTAGTTAGCTATCTCTGAGGATGTATCAAACACTGTGTTCCCTTGAGTCCCCTCCCCTTGGCCTGAGGAGAGGAGGAAACCTTAACTCCCCATTCCTCATGGATGAGAGGGCACATCACCATCTCTGAACCAATCCTCCACCAGCCTCTTCCCCTTCCCTCTTTTATAGAGATGGGTGATGGGAAGGCCAGCAGCTTCTGTATAGGGGGTTTAGCACTTGGTTTGGGAATGTATGGATCCTTGGCACTTAATTTTTTGTCCTTTGCATTTGAAATCTTGACACTGGGACTATAAGGGCCTGGACTGCAAGGGAACTTCAGCTCTTTGTAACCACAAGGGTGGGGCTTCCCAGGTGGCTCAGTGGTAAAAAATCTGTCTGCAAAGCAGGAGATGCGTGTTCAATCCACTGGAGAAGGAGAAGGCAACCTGCTTTGGTATTCTTGCCTGGAAAACCCCATGGACAGAAGTCAGTCCATGGGGTCTCAAAAGAGTCAGACATGACTTAGCAACTAAACAACAGCAACAACAACAAACCACTAGGGTGCCAGAACATTTGTGGGAAGGTAGGTGAACCAGCAAGGAAAGGAAAGGAGATCCTTTCAGTCTTGGCTGGCTTCCTTCCCAGCTGAGGGAACATGTGAGATTTTCCAGTGATGGAGGTGGAGTTCTCCTGGCAGAGCACCCTTGAGCAGAGTGGTTCTTCATTCCAGAGAACAACCACAGCTGTGTCTTTAGCCCTCGAGCATTCTTAGACAGTTCATCATGGTGGGGCTAGCCAGGCTGTTGGAAAGGACATCCAGAGGAGTCCTGTTCCAGGCAGGTCATGGGTCAGGCCCCAGAGCCCTGCTACAATGTGCTGACAAGATGGTACTCCTGCTGGAGCCTGTGAGTGGCCCAGCAGATACCCTTTCTTTAATCAGACTTCATACATGAAGTATGCTAGCTTCAGATTTTCTGTTTTTAACCCAGGATACTCCCTAATTCTTTGTGGCAAACAGACCAGGAAAGCCATGTGCTCAGTCTCTACAGGAAAATGGGCAGGGAGGGTCATGAGAATTTCCACTTGTAGCAGGAAACTCGGAAGGCCAGCTGGGTCTCCATCAAGGCTCAGTCAGGGCAGGGCCAGTGTACGGCAAGTGGGGAACTGGCTTTGATCCTGCAAAACACTAATTTCGCTGTAGAGTCTACCATTTCTTTGTCAAATTTGTATATGTTGCCTGTAGGGCACTCACTTCCTTTCTAGAAGCAAGAGGTCAGTTGAAAGGACGTTCAGTTTCCTTCATTCTGAGTGCTCCAGTGTCCCAAAGCCAATGCACCCGACCCTGGGGCTGGAACTACATCAGGTCCTGGGAATGCTGGCCTTAACCACCAGAACTGATGGTCAGCCTGGCTCACAAGAGATGCTCTTCGCGGGCTAAACGGCTTCTGGAGAAACTCACACAATGGTGCAGCAGGCACAGCTCCCAGTGCTGGGTCTCCAGCGTCGACTGGTCTCCCAGTTACTTAAAATCCCCTTCCTTGCTTAGTTCACTTTCCTTTCCCAAAGTGACCATCCAAACTCACAAGTTCAAACCTGCTGCCCAACCGCCATACCCTTCATTCTGAGCAGAATCCTCACTGCCGAGGAATTGTAACCACACCCATCCTTAGAGTCAGCTTCTCCACCTTATCTCTGAGGCTGGCTGAAGTTTCCCGTCCCCTGTCAAGGCCTCCACCCAAGTCCTTAACCCCCTCCCACTCACTCAGGTGACTTGCCACCTCTCCTCCTCACCTTTCTCCTCTTTCCTACCTTTGCCCTCTGCTTCGGGCTCTTTTTCTCCTTCCTCAGTCTCTCTGAGAGTGAAACCAACTGACACTGCTTTCCTTGACTTTATCCTCTTCAATTTCATGCCTTTCTTTCTCCTTCTGAACCAGTTCTGCTCCAAACTAGGCCAACTGAGAGGCTCAGGGAGGCCAGGTGTCAGGGTCTGGGTACCCAGATAGGGAGGGGCTACAGTCAAGCCCCAGGACACAGAACAAAAAGAGAGCAGAGGGCAGCATCAGGTGAAACAGGGCGAGAACAAAAGAAATGGTCAAACGCTGTATCGATCCAAAATATACTGGGTGGAGACAGGGAAAAGGTGGATGGGGGTTAAAGGATCTGTGATTAGGAATAGGAAGATAGAGCCCAAAGTTTCAGGAAATTGGAAGGGAGCCAGTGAGATTTCTTAAGGTGCAGATACCTAGTCCAGCCTCCATTAATAGGGAACCTGTGGCCTTGCCCTTGGGTGGAGAGGGAACAATTAAGGATGTCAAGCCTGTTTGGACAATTTTCTTCCTCTGCCAGTCTTCTTAGGAGGATTATCAATGAGCACTACTCTACTTCTTTAGTCCAACATCACGTTAAAGCTCTCTGCAGGGACTTTCCTGGTGTCCCAGTGGTTAGGAATCTATCTGCCAATGCAGGGGACACAGGTTCAATCCCTAGTCTGGGAGGATCCCACATGCTGCAGAGCAACTAAGCCTGAAAGCTCAGGCTACTGAGCCCACATGCCCATGCTTCTCAACAAAAGAAGCCACGGCAATGAGAAGCCCATATACCGCAACTGGAGAGTAGCCCCTACTCGCCACAACTAGAGAAAGCCTGCGCGCAACAGTGAAGACCCAACACAGCCAGAACAAACTGACAGAAAGTCACTACAGTCTGAATTCAGGCTTTACCTTCCCATCAAAACCTCCTGGGAAGTGATCACCAATGGTCTCTGTGTTGGTCTCTTTTCTGAGTGCTCCTTCATGAGATTTTCCTCCTCCTGGTCCTTGGCTTGCCCAGTATCAAGTTTGTTTTAGGTTCTTCTAGCCACATTCACAATCATTACACATTTTCTTCTACTCTTGTAGATTTTTAAATACAGTTTTCTGTTATTTTCCAAATCTAGACAGTTGGTCCTTGGTTCTCTTCTGGTCACCAGAACTGTCTTGCTCTGAGATTCCCCAAACATTGCTTGTGCCGACATTGCTGGTCAGAAGCATCATGGGGCAAATGGAAAAGCAGAAAATGCTGCAGGATAAGGAAAGAAAACACGATGAGCGGCTACAAACAATCTGTCAGGTCAAGATACTTCTAAAAGAATGGGGATTTTAAACTTCTCTCTGAGGTGCTTACACACTCCCAAATTTTCCGTATAGGATAACTGAATTAAAATGTCCTGACTTTACCTCTTTGCTCACTGGGGGAGCAAGAGTAGACTTGACTCATAGAACTGTCACTCTGGGGCACTATCATTAAGGAACTCCTACCGACAGTGGGCTTCTCTGTCCCGCTCCTTTAGATTCTATTAGCTTTAATTCCTCTGAAGGAGAATCTCATTGGCACAGCTAATCTTTCCACACCAGGCCTTCCTTGGGAGGGAGTTCCTGCTTTTGCCTGGGAAATCAGCAAAGACTTCACAAGGGCTGTGACATTTGAGATAGCCTGAAAAAGATGATAGGTTCTAGGGGTAACTGTGTGTGTGTGTGTGTATGTGTGTATGACGATTTCAGAATTTTTCAACATTATTCTAAATCTAGAGCCTTCATTCAACTATTATTTACTTTTTCCATTCTCTAAATCACAAGAGTCACTTTTGTTCTGGAAAAAACTCCACATTTGAAGGAATTAAAAGAGTCTCTCTCCCTCGTTTTGGTAGGAACACTTGACGAAGTCTAGAAGAATAATGTTTCCCATTCATTCATTCACTCAAGAGTCCTGCTATAGCTATACCATCTTTTTTTGCAGGTTTTAAAATGCACTTTGCAGATTATTTTGTTTAAGCCTTACAACCACCCTACCTCAGTAATTATTGTTACAAAGCATATTAATTCTGGAAACTGAGGCTCTAGGCAGTTAAGTAACTTGTTCAAGATCAAATTATAAATATCATAGGGTAGGGGAGACTTGAATCCAGGTTGGATCTCCAAAAACTATGTACTTTCCCCTCCTTCATACTGGGATGACTCACAAAATGGTGCATTAGATCTCCTGATGTAATTGAACTACCTATCAGTACATTACTATCAGGCACTACCAGCTAACATCCGACATATTCTAGCCGAACATTTTCCTAAACTGAGAGTTCAAATTATACAACCAAGATGAGTACTCTTTGAAATAATTCTAAGAGTTTGAAAAAGTTTTCTAAGCAGTTTAAGAAATAAATTTACTTATTTTTAAAGCAAATTTATTTTTAACAAATACAAAATTCTGTCTCTTCTGGCATTTGTCCTTTTCTTCCATCCTCAGAAGCATATATATAACATTTATTAATATATAATAATACTGTCTTCCACATGATGAACTGGTCATTCCTGCTTATGTTTACTTTTGGTTAACTTGACGCACTTGACTCTAGGGCTAAGAAATCAGTTCAGTCCTCAAGAGTAACTTTATTTTGGCATCCCTTTTCCCTTTTGGATTGGAAAAGTAACAGATGCTTATTGTATAAAAGGCAAATCATACAGATGTCTCAGGAAGTAAAAAACCCTGGCAATCCCATCCCCAGACATAGCAGCTATTAATAATGTGGTACATAGTCTTTCAAATTTCCTCCATTCATATACCAACACATACTATATTTATACATATTTTTACATAAATGGGATCTGCCTTACATACTGTTTGGCAATCATTGTTTGTCTTTGACAAACATCTTAGCTATCTTCCTTTGTCAGTATCTATAGATTGATCTCAGCTTTCAGATAGCGTTTGACAAAGGAAAACATCCATTTCACAGAAACAGAATGAATTTCAAATGTTTTGCCAATGCCTGCCTTAATCAAAACAAAGCCTGGGTGAGAAAGCGGGCTAGTGCTGTATGCTGAAAAAAATCAGCATCGCTTAATAGTTGTACCTACTACACAACTATTGTGTAGTAGTACACTTGTGTACCTACTACACAAGTGTGTTGTTGTAACATTCAGCCTTAAAAAAATTTAGACCATTATATCCACATTCTGAATTAGCAGCCAATAGACAAGAGATGACATGAGGAACGTTTGGAAAATACCCTCTCGTGGGGTTGCCTTCAGGCAGTGGATTGTAAGGCTATGAGGCATTTCAGCAGCTTGCCCTTAGCTAGAAACACACTCCCAACACCTCAGCAACGATCTGTTGAAACCTCTCATTTAGTGAGAAACACAAGATAAATCATTCAGTATGCTAGGCAATTCATTAACCCATCAAGGGCTTTCTTCCTGAGCCTGGGATAACAGGCAGAAAAAAAGAATATAATTCTTAATGAATAACAAAAGGCACTGCTGGAGGAATGGGAACACACACGTACGAAGCATGTGATGGGCTCTCTTTTTCCATCTGGAACAACCTGCCTGTCATCTCTTGAACATACTCAGAGTTTTGCCGTAGATTGATCTTGCCTGGGAATGAGATACGTTTTTTTTTCCCAGCTGTCTTGGAAATGGGAACTGACATAAGTGATAGACCATACTCACAGAAGGCCATATGTCTAATATTCCAGGTCTTGGACTGTCCATAAAGAACCAAAGAAGTACCCTAAGACTCGCCAGCATTTTATAAGATAGCAAAGAGAAGACATGTTCTGAGGCTGAGCCATAAAAATCAGCATTAGTCCGGGGATTATCTAAAATGTAGCCAAGTCATAGGCCTCAGAAAACTGAATACACTATGTTCTTTTTCATGTTTTTCCATAGCTTTGGGGCTCATCAGGGAATCCTGAAGCTGGATTTATAGGAAGCAAATGTTTTGTGGTAAAGTTTTATTACTACTTTTCAAAACAACTTTTTTTTTCTTCCCTCCCTATTGTTTCTTTATTCTGTGAGATATTTTGTTTTCCAACTCTGAGTCCTGGTTTGGGAATCTTCATTTTTGAAATGAAGAATTTAATAGGGCAAATATTTAGAAGCTAATTCTTTCTCCTTTTCTCTCAATATCTGGTTTGCTGTCACTAGGATAAGATCTCATGAGCAGGTTGCTGCAAGTTCCACACACTCTCTTGGTCTTAGATGGGCTTGGCCTGTAGTGCTCTTCTGAAGCAAGGCAGCCAGAGATTGAAGTCAGTTCTCAGAAGTGAGAGCACCAAATCCTAGCCGCTAGTTCAGTTCAGTTGCTCAGTCGTGTCCAACTCTTTGCGACCCCATGAACCACAGCATGCCAGGCCTCCCTGTCCATCACCATCTCCTGGAGTTCACTCAGACCGACATCCATCAAGTCCGTGATGCCATCCAGCCATCTCATCCTGGGTCGTCCCCTTCTCCTCCTGCCCCCAATCCCTCCCAGCATCAGAGCATCAGAGTCTTTTCCAATGAGTCAACTCTTCGCATGAGGTGGCCAAAGTACTGGAGCTTCAGCTTTAGCATCATTCCTTCCAAAGAAATCCCAGGGTTGATCTCCTTCAGAATGGACTGGTTGGATCTCCTTGCAGTCCAAGGGACTCTCAAGAGTCTTCTCCAACACCACAGTTCAAAAGCATCAATTTTTCGGTGCTCAGCCTTCTTCACAGTCCAACTCTCACATCCATAAATGACCACAGGAAAAACCATAGCCTTGACTAGACGGACCTTAGTCGGTAAAGTGATGTCTCTGCTTTTGAATATACTATCTAGGTTGGTCATAACTTTTCTTCCACGGAGTAAGTGTCTTTTAATTTCATGGCTGCGGTCACCATCTGCAGTGATTCTGGAGCCCCCAAAAATAAAGTCTGACACCGTTTCCACTGTTTCCCCATCTAGTTCCCATGAAGTGATGGGACCGGATGCCATGATCTTCGTTTTCTGAATGTTGAGCTTTAAGCTAACTTTTTCGCTCTCCTCTTTCACTTTCATCAAGAGGCTTTTTAGCTCCTCTTCACTTTCTGCCATAAGGGTGGTGTCATCTGCATATCTGAGGTGATTGATATTTCTCCTGGCAATCTTGATTCCAGCTTGTGTTTCTTCCAGCCCAGCGTTTCTCATGATGTACTCTGCATAAAAGTTAAATAAGCAGGGTGACAATATGCAGCCTTGACGTACTTCTTTTCCTATTTGGAACCAGTCTGTTGTTCCATGTCCCATTCTAACTGTTGCTTCCTGACCTGCATACAGGTTTCTCAAGAGGCAGGCTAGGTGGTCTGGTATTCCCATCTCTTTCAGAATTTTCCACAGTTTATTGTGATCCACACAGTCAAAGGCTTTGGCATAGTCAATAAAACAGAAATAGATGTTTTTCTGGAACTCTTTTGCTTTTTCCATGATCCAACGGATATTGGCAATTTGATCTCTGGTTCGTCTGCCTTTTCTAAAACCAGCTTGGACATCAGGGAGTTCACGGTTCACGTATTGCTGAAGCCTGGCTTGGAGAATTTTGAGCATTACTTTACTAGCATGTGAGATGAGTGCAATTGTGTGGTAGTTTGAGCATTCTTTGGCATTGCCTTTCTTTGGGATTGGAATGAAAACTGACCTTTTCCAGTCCTGTGGCCACTGCTGAGTTTTCCAAATTTGCTGGCATATTGAGTGCAGCACTTTCACAGCATCATCTTTCAGGATTTGAAATAGCTCTACTGGAATTCCATCACCTCCACTAGCTTTGTTCGTAGTGATGCTTTCTAAGGCCCACTTGACTTCACATTCCAAGATGTCTGGCTCTAGATTAGTGATCACACCATCATGAATATCTGGGTCATGAAGATCTTTTGTGTATAGTTCTTCCGTGTATTCTTGCCACCTCTTCTTAATATCTTCTGCTTCTGTTAGGTCCATACCATTTCTGTCCTTTATCGAGCCCATCTTTGCATGAAATCTTCCCTTGGTATCTAATTTTCTTGAAGAGATCTCTAATCTTTCTCATTCTGTTCTTTTCCTCTATTTCTTTGCATTGATTGCTGAAGAAGGCTTTCTTATCTCTTCTTGCTATTCTTTGGAACTCTGCATTCAGATGCTTATATCTTTCCTTTTCTCCTTTACATTTTGCCTCTCTTCTTTTCACAGCTATTTGTAAGGCCTCCCCAGACAGCCATTTTGCTTTTTTTGCATTTCTTTTCCATGGGGATGGTCTTGATCCCTGTCTCCTGTACAATGTCACGAACCTCATTCCATAGTTCATCAGGCACTCTATCAGATCTAGTCCCTTAAATCTATTTCTCACTTCCACTGTATAATCATAAGGGATTTGATTTAGGTCATACCTGAATGGTCTAGCGGTTTTCCCTACTTTCTTCAATTTGAGTCTGAATTTGGTAATAAGGAGTTCATGATCTGAGCCACAGTCAGCTCCTGATCTTGTTTTTGTTGACTGTATAGAGCTTCTCCATCTTTGGCTGCAAAGAATATAATCAATCTGATTTTGGTGTTGACCATCTGGTGATGTCCATGTGTAGAGTCTTCTCTTGTGTTGTTGGAAGAGGGTGTTTGCTATGACCAGTGCATTTTCTTGGCAAAACAAACCAGTGGTCAATGACAAGGCCTTGGCCCTTCGGCTTTGCAGAAAAAGAATTCCCACAAAGACAAAAAGTAGTGAAACAAAGTATTTATCCAGAGGAAGAAGAAAAAAAAGAGAGTACAGTTTGTGCAGACAGACACATGGGTGAACTCAGAGAAAGAGTCGCTGAGTCAAGCCCTCATGGTAGTTCGAATTATTTTTATGCAGCATTTCTTCCGGGTTTCCTTTGGGCAATCATTTTGATTTGCCTGGTTCAGAGTCCATATTTGGTATATCTGAGGATCTTCCCCGGAGAGGTAATGGCAACCCACTTCAGTACTCTTGCTTGGGAAATCCCACGGATGGAGAAGCCTGGTAGGCTACAGTCCATGGGGTCGAGAAGAGTCGGACACGACTGAGCAACTTCCCTTTCACTTTTCACTTTCCTGCACTGAAGGAAATGGCAACCCACTCCAGTGTTCTTGCCTGGAGAATCCCAGGGACGGGGGAGCCTGGTGGGCTGCAGTCCATGGGGTCACACAGCGTCGGACACGACTGACGTGACTTAGCAGCAGCAGCAGAGCATCTTCCCACGTATGCACACACATCTCTTAACCAAGATGGATGCTAGTGAAGAGGCCTATGGGTAGTATACATCAGTTAGTGTCACTCCGTTTTTGACCTCCAAGGAGTCTTTCTGTCCACGTGTAGTCAGGGAAGTCTCCTGACTTCAAGAATGAGTAATATATGGTCTCTTGTCTTCTACCTGGGCAAGGCCCAGTCTCCTGTCTCAGTTGACCTGCTATTCTCATTTTGGAGTATTGGTCCACAGGGTTACCCTGGGTGGGGGGGCCCATCAGGAGTAAGAAAGTAAGTTTGAGAAGGATAAAAGGAGGATAATGGAAATTTCTTAAGTTTTCAGCAATCTGATGATCATTAATAATGTTCATGTTAATAATTATTAGGGTAACTAAATATTCCAGGTTACCCAGGATAACCTGGTTTATGCCTGTGGTACAAGCATATAACTAACAGCATCCACTTTCTCTTTTAAAAGTGTTCTGGACACTAAATTACATAATCACTTTTAATCATATAAGACACTATTCTGCTATCACAATGGAAGGGGGGGTCACATAAAAACTATACTTCGAACAGTATATTAACTGTATATTACACAATGGTAGTTTTCTTTCAAAATTTAAAGTACGCATCTCCTTTATCCTAGAAATTTCTCTTCTTTGAATCTATTTTATAGAAATTCTCAAGTTATGAGCATATTATATATAGGTGTGTGTGTGTATACAAGTCATGCTCACATCTACAGAGACACAAAAATGCTTAGTGAAAATTGGAAAAGATCTAAATGCTCATCAGAAGAGTGGTTAAATACAATGGAATTTAATTGTATTTAATTATATGTAATTATATAAAATATGTAATTATTATAAAAGAAGATGGTAGATATAGAATGATTGATGATATGATGACATGTTCAAGACTTATTTTTAAATTAAAAAAGCAAGTTGTAGAACTATATATATATATATATATATATAGGGCAGTGCTTGCCACGGCTCGCTCATAAATAACCTTTAGGTTCTCTCATATCTCCTCCGATTTCCACTCCCCATCTCCAAACCAGGCCAAACCAACCTCAGCATAAATATGAATTGCTTGCTATGCAAATGAAGCTTCTCTCCTAGCATTCCCATTTAACCAGATCCCCCTGTTTTCTCGGGCTTCCGCAGTAGCTTAGCTGGTAAAGAATCTACCTGCAGTGAGGGAGAACCTGGTTTGATCCTTCGATTAGGAAGATCCCCTGGAGAAGGCTACCCACTCCAGTATTCTTGCTTGGAGAATCCCTATGGACAGAAGAGCCTGGCGTGCTACAGTCCATGGGGTCGCAGAGTCCCCTCAACACACACAACAGCCTTTCCAATACAGAAATGCTGGAGATGCCATAATCTGCAATATAATCCTCTTGTTCTAACATGTATTTTGGAAAGAGATTTTCAAAGCTATTGTCTGTGATTACTTGTGGGAAGTAACTGTTATTCCGTTCTGTACTTTTATTTTAACTCACAGGCATATATTGCTTATAATTTTAAAAACTAATTTTAAAGGACTACATGCATAGTTTACCATATAAAATTGTATATTTTAGGTACATCTAATAAAAGAGCATCTGGAAACTCAGAGAAAAAGAGTAGAAAGCCAGACCTCTGGCATTTTTCCTATAAATATACTTTGGAGTGGATGTGGCATATTCTATACTTATCTCCCAATTATCAGGCTAATTGAGGAAATAAAGTTGAAATGTAGCTTTTCCTCTCCAACTTTTTCATAATCATTTAAACTGGATCAGTTAAACAATACATTAGTTGGTTCCTCTGAATCTCTTTGGAAGTAGATTAGGAAGCATACCTCACTACTTAAAGATGCACTTTTTTCTCATCATTTCTCTGATGTATCTTCTAAGGACAAGTGTGAATCGAAGAGGCTCACGGCAGACAAACGAGGATCCGGAGGAACCCAACCGTGGGAAACCAACAGACCAGATTGAACCACTTCAATTTTCAAGGGTTATAAAATTAGTTTTAATCTTAGGGTTAAACATGAAACTAAAGGAAAATAAACTAATATAAAAATCCAGTGCTGGAACTGTGTCTTTCATTGGCATTTCATGGAACATGGAAATCTCAGGAAATCTGTATGGGACCACTGTGCTGGGTGGTGCAAGCTGTGAACTGCATCTCCTTGTTGGAAGTGGTCCTGCAGGCTGAGCGCAACATCAGGGAGACTGACCTGCGACCCACCTGTACCTTCCTGCAGCTGACCTCCCTGGACTGCCTGGAGCAACTGAACACAGAGACATGGACATGGAGAGAGGCAATGGCAACCTGAACAAGGCCTACTGGGCCCTGAAAAAGGTGTTCTCTGAGGAAGTAAAGAAGTCCCCTCCTACAGAAGAGAAGCTAAAAGCAAAAGAGAAAAGGAAAGATATAAGCATCTGAATGCATAGTTCCAAAGAATAGCAAGAAGAGATAAGAAAGCCTTCCTCAGTGATCAGTGCAAGGAAATAGAGGAAAACAACAGAATGGGAAAGACTAGAGATCTCTTCAAGAAAATTAGAGATGCCAAGGGAACATTTCATGCAAAGATGGGCTCGATAAAGGACAGAAATGATCTGGAACTAACAGAAGCAGAAGATATTAAGAAGAGGTGGCAAGAATACACAGAAGAACTGTACAAAAAAGATCTTCATGACACAGATAATCATGATGGTGTGATCACTCACCTAGAGTCAGACATTCTGGAATGCAAAGTCAAGTGGGCCTTAGGAAGCATCACTATGAACAAAGCTAGTGGAGGTGATGGAATTCCAGTAGAGCTATTTCAAATCGTGAAAGATAATGCTGTGAAAGTGCTGCACTCAATATGCCAGCAAATATGGAAAACTCAGCAGTGGCCACAGGACTGGAAAAGGTCAGTTTTCATTCCTAACCCAAAGAAAGGCAATGCCAAAGAATGCTCAAACTACCGCACAATTGCACTCATCTCACATGCTAGTAAAGTAATGCTCAAAATTCTCCAAGCCAGGCTTCAGCAGTACATGAACCATGAACTTCCAGATGAACAACAAGCTTGGTTTTAGAAAAGGCAGAGGAACCAGAGATTAAATAGCCAACATCCGCTGGATCATCGAAAAAGCAAGAAACTTTCAGAAAAACATCTATTTCTGCTTTGTTGACTATGCCAAAGCCTTTCACAATAAACTGGAAAATTCTGAAAGAGATGGGAATACCAGACCACCTGACCTGCCTCTTGAGAAACCTGTATGCAGGTCAGGAAGCAACAGTTAGAACTGGACGTGGAACAACAGACTGGTTCCAAATAGGGAAAGGAGTACGTCAAGGCTGTATACTGTCACCCTGCTTGTTTAACTTATATGCAGAGTATATTATGAGAAATGCCGGGCTGGATGAAGCACAGCTGGAATCAAGACTGCCAGGAGAAATATCAATCACCTCAGATATGCAGATGACACCACCCTTATGGCAGAAAGTGAAGAAGAACTAAAGAGCCTCTTAATGAAAGTGAAAGAGAGTGAAAAAGTTGGCTTAAAGCTCAACATTCAGAAAACTAAGATCATAGCATCTGGGCCCATCAATTCATGGCAAATAGATGGGGAAACAGTGGCTGACTTTATTTTTTTGGGCTCCAAAATCACTGCAGATGGGGACTGCAGCCATGAAATTAAACGACGCTTGCTCTCTGGAAGGAAAGTTATGACCAACCTAGACAGCATATTAAAAAGCAGAGACATTACTTTCCCAACAAAGGTCCGTCTCGTCAAGGCTATGGTTTTTACGGTAGTCATGTATGGATGTGAGAGTTGGACTATAAAGAAAGCTGAGCACCAAAGAATTGATGCTTTTCAACTGTGGTGTTGGAGAAGACTCTTGAGGGACTGCAAGGAGATCCAACCAGTCCATCCTAAGGGAAATCAGTCCTGAATATTGATTGGAAGGACTAATGTTGAAGCTAAAACTCCGATCATTTGGCCACTTGACACAAAGAACTGACTCATTTGAAAAGATCCTAATGCTGGGAAAGATTGAAGGCATGGGGAGAAGGGGATGGCAGAGGATGAGATGGTTGGGTGGCATCACCGACTCAATGGACATGAGTTTGAATAAACCCCGGGAGTTGGTAATGGACAGGGAGGCCTGGTGTGCTGCAGTCTGTGGGGTCGCAAAGAGTCAAACACAACTGAACTGAACTGAACTGAACTGAACTAAAGGAGGCCCACCAGCTGTGACCCCACCCCCCAACCCCGCCCTGACCCCAAAGCAAAGCCTGGGGCCTGGGAGCCAACCACATTGAGCCAGGGTGGCTCAGCTGACTCAGCTAGCTCCCTGCAGTGGGAGTGCAGTGCAACACCCTAGTTGCCCCACCGCTGTGGTCATTGAGGACCTTGCCACCACCCCTAACCCTTCCCCCTTCTCCTCTCACCCCTTTCTCCTCACTCCCCTCCCCCCACTTGCCTCTCACCCATTCACCGGATCCCCACCACCCACCTGCCTCTTTCCTGGCCTGTTCTATACTCTCTTATAGGGCCTGCTAACTCTGCTAAGTCACTTCAGTCGTGTCCGACTCTGTGCGACCCCATAGACGGCAGCCCACCAGGCTCCCCCGTCCCTGGGATTCTCCAGGCAAGAACACTGGAGTGGGTTGCCATTTCCTTCTCCAATGCAGGAAAGTGAAAAGTGAAAGTGAAGTCGATCAGTCGTGCCCGACCCTCAGCGACCCCATGAACTGCAGCCTTCCAGGCTCCTCCATCCATGGGATTTTCCAGGCAAGAGTACCAGAGTGGGGTGCCATTGCCTTCTCCGCTTATAGGGCCTAATTTATTTGATTTCTGTTGGTTTCATCATTTGCATCAGTCTCCACTGCCAGCCCATAACTGAATTGTAGCTTCCTTCCGAGCAAGGACTGATCCATATTCAGATTGGAAGCAAAGGTGCCTGGCACAACACTTGACACATAGTAGGTACTTATCTTTGTGGGGTTTTTTTTTTTTTTTTGGGCATAAAAACAAAGCAACAACAAAAAAATCCTCACCTCTACCTCCACAGAAAACCCTCCCAATGATTTCAAGTTTCCCCAGGGAAGGGATTCTCTTGGGCAGGTCCAGCCTTGCTCTGAGCTGGCTTACTGGCTAGACTCCAGAAATCAGTCGGCATTTTTCCCCTTTGGGTATTGGATTGAAGCTCTTTTGTAACTGCCACATCTTGCAGTTTCCCTAACCTTTCTTCTGGGAAATTAGAGTTAGGGCTTTGGAACTAATGGGGTGTAACGACACACATTCTGCATACACCTATTGTTATTGGTGGCTTAGCTGTACACAGCACCCCGATGAGCTGGCTCAGGAGACACCGTGACTCATGTCATTTTCCCTGTAACCAGGGGTGACCTGGAGAACTTCAGGCCAGGAGGAAATTAATTTCTCGCATTCTAGCTCTGTAGATGAGTCTGGCCACCGTCTCGGCGTCCATCAACCTGACTGAATTAGTTGCTGCTGTATCTGATAGTAATGGTGATAGCGCCTGGCTACAGGAAACCTTCCCTGCTTGGCTAAAAGAGGTTGTGACCTGCGTGCACATGGATTTAATGGGAGCTTGAAAATCCACATCTGATTAAAGCTTTAGTATCACCAATTAGAGACATGGTAACATTAACTGGGCAACCTCTTTTAAAACCCATAAGTCTGAAGCTATTAGCTATTCAAATGTTATGAATCAGTTTGATGTTTGTTGACAGTTTCCAGCGTCTGCCTGAGAGCTACCTGGGAGGTAGGCACTTGGATGGAGAGTAGGGAATAGCATAGGGAAGATGGCAGAGAGAGAAGTGATTTGGGGGCACAGACACGGTGACTGAAGACCACAGACCTGACGGCGGAGAGAGGATAGTGGGACCCCGGGGCAGGCCTGAGCACGTGGAGAAAGGGGTGAGTGTTAGAGGAAGGTTCAGAAAAGGGAGAATCAAAAGATCCCTAAACTTTGCATGTGCAGTAGTTTGTTTTTGTATCTGTGATCTCCTAGTTTATAAGGCGAAGAACAGTAGGCTGATCTAAAGTAGAACCTTCAGGAAACTCTAGCACTGATAAGGATGGGCAAGATGGATGAAATTCTGAGGGCCTACTGACTTTTAACATAAAATTTTTTTCTTTTTTTTAATTTTCAGAAATAATATGTATGCAAGAAACTTGGAAAATGTTAAAAAAAAAAAAAGCACGAAGGACCCCACAGACAAATAAACCAACAAAAACAGAAGGAATTCCACCTCCAGAGATACTAACCGTTACCGTTTAGGCATTATGCTTCCAGACTTTGTCTACAACCATATTCACACATGTGCATATCTTTTTTAGAATGTAAACAATTCCTACTCACATGTTGTTCTACAGTCTGGACCTAGTATATCCTGAGATGTGTTAGGGAGTGATTTTTCTCTATCTTTCTGTGGTTCTGTAGGCTCACCTCACTGCCCTGTTGCAGGGAGCTTGATCCCACGGAGACTGATTGTCATAGACCGACCCTGCCCACCCAGGGCCTCTTTGTTCACTGACAGAGAACCAGGGCTCAGCTGAAAAGGATGACAAGGCTCTGCTAATTTGTACATTACTTTGCATATATTTTCTTTCTAAGAGGCTTTTAAGTAGCATGGAAGATGAAACAAAATAGATTGATTAATGTAATCTGTAGGCTAACATTCAGGGTCCCCCATTTGCAGAACTAAATCATGTAATCACTGCCTGAGGTAAAAAAGCTTGATTCTGCACACAGAGAAAAAAGCCAAAACATATCCAAGGAGAATACCTTCACAGTCCATACAAGCGGACCTGCCCTACACCTTCTTTTCCTGTCTCTTAATGCTTCTTACTTTTGATGCTTCATTACCCTTGATCCTGGCCAGTGGGGCTGCACTGTGGAGGCTATTTCCCAATCGGGTCCCGCTTCTTCCTACTTCCACCACTTCCTTAGTTTAGCCCTTATCTCTCATGTGGATTACTGCAAAAGCCGTATACCTGGGGACTTCTCTGGCAGTAAAGTAGTTAAGACTTTGACTTTCAGGCTTCCCTGGAGGCTCAGTGGTAAAGAGTCTGCCCGCCAATGCAGGAGACAAGGGTTCCATCCCTGGTCCGGGAAGATCCCACATTCCATGAAGCAGCTGAGTCCACGTGCCTCAGTTACTGAACCTGTGCTCTGGAGTCTGTGAGCTGCAACTACTGAGTCCCAGTGCCCTACAGTCCGTGCTGGGCAACAGTAGAAGCCATCTCAGAGAGAAACCTGCACGCCCCAACTAGAGAGTAGCCCCCAGTCGCTGCATCTAGAGAAAAGCCTGAACGGTAACGAAGACCAAGCACAGCCAAAAATGAAAATCAGTAAATAATTGTTTTAAAAAAGACTTTGCTTTCCACTGCAGGGACTGCAGTTTTGATCCCTGGTCAGGGAACTAAGATCCCATATGCCTCAAGGCCAAAAATCAAAAAACATAAAATGGAAGCAATATTGTAACAAATTCAATAAAGACTTTTAAAAAACAATCCACATAGAAAAAAAAAGTCTTAAAAAACACATAGAGAATGTTCAGGTCAGTCACAAGCCTGCCTCTTTTCAATGGAAGAGAACCTAAAGTCCACCTCTCGATGGGAATGATATCAAAAATTTTGCAGCTATGTTTTAAGATCATCTATCTATGTATTTATTATCTATCTTCTATCAGATATCTACTTTTTATTGTATTTTTTAAAGATTTTTTTAAATGTGGACCATTTTTAAAGGCTTTATTGAATTTGTTACAGTATTGTTTCTGTTTTGTGTTTTAGTTTTTTGGCCAGGAGGCATGTGGAATCTTAGTTCCCAACCAGGGATCATACCCACACCTCCTGCACTGGAAGGCGAAGACTTAACCACTGGACCACTAGGGAAGCCCCCAGACTGCCTATTTTTAGATTTGAATAAGCACAGAAACAATGTTAAAAGGTGCACACCAAACTGGTAAAGATGAAGGGAATGAGAAAGACTTTCACTCTTAATTCTCTTCCAAAGGAAAAGAAAAAAATAGTGGAATTACAAGTGATTTTTATTTTATACAGAAAATTACTTCCCCTATTATCTCAAGCCTGCAAAGCCTGAGAATAGGATGGTAGGTCCTAATTTGGCACATTCTGAAAGAAAGTGCTAAACTGCCTAGCTATGCAGGACATACAAACACATTGTGAAGTGGCTCTGCCAGTATCTGCCATTATCTACCTACAGCCTTTGGAAGAGAAGCTAGAACCATCTTTGGGGAGATTTAAGAGGCCAGAGCAAGAGCTCCGTTACAGAGAGTGGTCCTGATGCTGTGCTCCACAACTCATTCCATCCCCACTCTGCATTGGGAAACACTCTCTCAGCTTAAACAAAGTGAGAGCATATCACGAGAACCATTTGGAGGTCTTAACCTGTGTCTCTGGGAGTTCAAGGGACACAGGGACTGGTGACCAACTTTCACCAGAAGTAGCCTAAAGGTGAAAGGCTTGCTGGAGAAGACTGCCTTGCAGAAGAATGAAGAGGACTCCTTGGCCCGGGAGCTGCCCTTTCAATGGGTGGGCCATTGGAATAGAGGTGACTCATTCATAGGACACCCATGATCGGCATGAGGGATCCCAAATTCTTAACATTGGAAGGTTTATAATATTACATCTTTCAGTTCAGTTCAGTCGCTCAGTCATGTCCGACTCTTTGCGACCCCATGAATTGCAGCACGCCAGGCCTCCCCGTCCACCACCAACTCCCGGAGTTCACTCAAACTCACGTCCATCAAGTCGGTGATGCCATCCTGCCATCTCATCCTCTGTCGTCCCATTCTCCTCCTGCCCCCAATCCCTCCCAGCATCAGAGTCTTTTCCAATGAGTCAACTCTTTGCATGAGGTGGCCAAAGTACTGAAGTTTCAGCTTTAGCATCATTCCCTCCAGAGAACACCCAGGACTGATCTCCTTTAGAATGGACTGGTTGGATCTCCTTGCAGTCCAAGGGACTCTCAAGAGTCTTCTTTGACACCACAGTTCAAAAGCATCAATACTTCTGAGCTCAGCTTTCTTTATAGTCCAACTCTCACATCCATTCATGACCACTGGAAAAATCATAGCCTTGACTAGATGGACCTTTGTTGACAAAGGAATGTCTCTGCTTTTTAATATGCTATCTAGGTTGGTCAAAACTTTCCTTCCAAGGAGTAAGCGTCTTTTAATTTCCTGGCTGCAGTCACCATCTGCAGTGATTTTGGAGCCCCCCAAAATAAAGTCTAACACTGTTCCCCACCTATTTGCCATGAAGTGATGGGACCAGATGCCATGATCTTCATTTTCCGAATGTTGAGCTTTAAGCCAACTTTTTCTCTCTCCTCTTTCACTTTCATCAAGAGGCTTTTTACTTCCTCTTCACTTTCTGCCATAAGGGTGGTGTCATCTGCATATCTGAGATTATTGATATTTCTCCCAGCAATCTTGATTCCAGCTTGTGCTTCTTCCAGCCCAGGGTTTCTCATGATGTACTCTGCATAGAAGTTAAATAAGCAGGGTGACAATATACAGCCTTGACATTCTCCTTTTCCTATTTGGAACCAGTGTGTTGTTCCATGTCCAGTTCTAACAGTCGCTTCCTGACTTGCATATAGGTTTCTCAAGAGGCAGGTCAGGTGGTCTGGTATTCCCATCTCTTTCATCTTTATGAAATATTTAAAGGCTTACAGATGTTCTGAAATTTTAAAATACATTATATCATCTGAATTTCACACACAAAAAATCTATAAAAGGAGAGTTACATCATTTTAAAGATATTACAAATAAAGAAAGTGAGAACCAGAAAGGTTAGGTGATTTGTCTGAGGTTATAAGTTCATTAGTACAAGAGCCAGGACTCTGCTAACTCTAAATTGAGTGTTCCATCCTGTAGTGCACACCATGGGTTTCTCTATCTTGGTTAGTACACAGCCCTGGGTCAATATGATAAGGCCTTTAATAACAGGCGTTATAGCCTCTTGTGGTTGAGAGTTCAGAACAAAATCAACAATGACCAAACCTCCCGGGTGACTGTTTCAAATTCCTTCCTAGAGGCAGCGAAACCCATCTGAAGTGTCTATGAAAGTAAAGATTATAACAGGAATTCACTTAGCATGTTGGTTTTCTTGAAGCCAGCAGAGTCTTTGGCTCAAATCATTCTGGTGATGAAATTAGAAGCATGTCCTCTATCTTTAATAGATAGCCATACTCCCTTTCCCTCAGCAGCAGAACTTGGCCAATGGCATGTTGGAAAGAGAGCTATGCTCTCTTAGAGGGCTTCTAGCCTGTCCCCTGGGATAAATTTGCAGAACAAGTTAAGGATGATTTTCATTATGGAAAATTTGACATTAGCTCATGGACTCTAGTTATGCATTCTTGGGTTTATTTATTTAAAGAGCAAACACATTTCCTCTGAGTAAACGGAACAACAAATATAACTTGCTAAATATAGCAGACAGCATTCAAATCTCTGGGCTTCCCCGATGGCTCAGTGGGTAAAGAATCTGCCTGCAATGCCGACAACACAGGAGATGCAGGTTTGATCCCTAGGTCAGGAAGATCTCCTGAAGGAGGGAATGACAACACACTCCAATATTCTTGCCTGGAGAATTTCATGGACAGAGGAGCCTGGCGGGCTGCTGTCCATGGAGTCATGAAGAGTCTGACATGGCGGAGCCTGGATGCAGTGGAAATGAGTTCAGTAGCTGCATTTCTGAGGGCAGATTTTGACAGTGGCCCATAGAGACAGTGAAGGCCACTGGATGTCCTGAGGGAGCCATGCCCAAAGGCGACTGCAGCACCGAAAGTCCAACTGTCTGCCTACACAATTTTGCATGGACTCTCCTTGCTAGGCACCCTCAAGAAGCTCTAACCAAGAAGTCCATTTTACAAGGGATGGACTTTTTCTGAACTTAAGATAATTGGCTAAAATGACCAGTCAAACGTTTATTGACCAGCAAGCACGGCACGTAACCCAGTCTCCTCTCTGCCCCGCAGCCACCGGAGCCTAGTCCTCAGCTGCAGACGTTCCAAGGGGACCAAGGACACAAGAACGGGCCGCCAAAAGGCAGCAGAAGCAGCCCAAGGCGGTGGGGCTGAGGAATGGCTACAGTGACAGCAGAACCCGAACTTGCTCCTGTCAGGCATGTGTGAGCAGTCATCTGTGCTCTTGCCTGCAGAGGAGGTGGCTGAATGTAAAGAATGGAGATGCCCCCCTGGACAGAGTACAGATCACATAAAGTTCTGTGAGAACACAAGGCAAGACAAGACCCTGATGTGGACCTGAATCGTATTTCAAAGAATTTAGGCAGAAACACCTGGAAGCAACAGTCTATTTATTTATTTATTTCTGGCCATGCCTTCTGGTATGGAAGACGTTAGGTCCCTGACCAAGGACTGAAACTGTGCCCCCTGTACTGGGAACACGGAGTCTTAACCACTGGACTGTTGACCAGGAAAGTCCTTGTAAGCAGCAGTCCAAACAATTTCAGATGTCCTATTTGACCTTCAAAACTTCAGTTTTCTTTCTCCCTCCTTTTCTCCCTCTCTCACTCTTTCCTTCCTTCCTCCCTTCCTTTCCTCTCTCCTTCCTTGTTTCTTTCATTCTTTAACTTAAAGCCCTTGTTTCCTTCCTTTTAAATGCATAAACTCCACGGAAGTCTTATTCTGTCATTTGAGTAGTGTCCCTCCTCAAAGTTCCATTCTGTGCTTACATAGACATTTCCGGCTTCTGTTTATTCCCAAACTAATACCTGGCAGGCAACACAATGCTGAAGATTTGCAACACCTGCTCTGCTGGATCGGCTCTAGCCACTGTCAGCCAGGACAGAGCACAGGACTCTAGAGAAGGTGAAATACGGCCTCCTGAGCCTGGTGACTTGTGGAAATAGGCCATTCACAAGAATTGAGAGACAATTAATTAAAAAGAGAATATGCTCTTATACATTGTTACTTAAGGCAAAGTACTTGTGCACCTGAAATTATTCTGAATTTGCTTCCCACATTCTGGGATAAATTGCACTCTAACATTTTATCTTTTCTACTTCATATTCACTCATCCTTCTGCCCTTAGTCTCACCGGTGCATTTGAATAATTTTTTTGTACACACTCCTCAGCTATTATTAGCCCTAATACAGATGAGCATTTCTGTGTCCCTATCTTTACATAATATGCGATAGATAATTTGGCAGCAAAAAAACCCCAAGATATGCCAGATAAGCAGGAGTGAAAGAGGATTATTTGTCGTGGTTAACCTTTGGATAAAATATTACGGGGCTAAACACCAAATTAGTGTATTTTGGCTTCCTCAGAACTGTATTTCATATCAGCAACTTGATCTCACAATTTCGAAACATTCTTATATACTAAGAAATCCATTAGCTGGCTTGTATGGGTTAGAATTATCTAGATAAACTATTGTGTGTGTGTGTGTGTGTGTGTGTGTGTGTATACACACACAGGGTGGGGGAGATTATTATAAGGAACTGATGATGTGATTATGAAGGCTGGGAAGTCCCATAGAAATCTGATGGTTGGTGTGTAATTCCAGTTCAAGTCTAAACCCCTGAGAACCAAAAGAGTTAGTGATGTAAGTTCCAGTGATGTAAGTTCAAAGTGTAGAAGACCGATGTACCAGTTTAGAAGTCAGATCAAGTGAATTCTTCTTTCCTCTGTGTTTTTGTGTTTCTATTTAGGTACTCAATGGAGTAGATGAGGCCCACCCACATTGGGGAGGGCGATCTGTTTTACTCAGCCTACTGATTCAAATGCTAATCTTGTCTAAAAACAACCTCACAGACACCCCAGAAATAATGTTTAGCCAAATATCTGGACACCCCATGTCCTGATCAAGTTAGCACATAAAATGAACTATCAGATGGCTCATGTGATGAAAACAATGATTTTAGTTGAAATCTAAGCAGTGGTAAGGATCTGATTTGAATAATTTGAAGATGCAAAAATTCTTAAGAAATATTTATTGAGCACTTACAATGTACCAGGCACTGTCAAGATCTAGGAAAGGTCGAGCGTGACTGATGCTACTTTCAAGTATCAGAAAATGTTTTCAAGATGGTAACACTTTAGTTGAGCTTTTCAAGAAAAATGAGAATCCATAAGATTACCACGGGGAGAAAATAATCCAGGCAGGGGGAACACCATGTGCAAAGTCATGGAGGGCTAGTTTGGAAAGTGTGAGTCGTTCCATATGGCTAGTGTTATGAAGGCTATTATGAAGGAGAGTGGAAGAAGATCCAGCTTAAGCGGTAGGTAGAGGCTACTTCACAACGGCCTTATTATAGGCTGGGGCACTCACTGTCGGTTGTCATTCCATGAATCTGTTCTCGTTCTTGCCAATGGAACTATGATTTTTCAGATGATAAGGGGTCCAGGGGCAGGACATAAATCACAATAGGTCAACCCACTAATGCTAATGCTTGGTCTAGGATTGAGTTGAGTTGAGTTCAGTCACTGTATGGCATTTAGTTCTGGCCAGAGAAATAGATGTCTGGTAGTGTGGATCACAACAAACTGTGGAAAATTCTTAAAGAGATGGGGATACCAGACCACCTGACCTGCCTTCTAAGAAATCTGTATGCAGATCAAGAAGCAACAGTAAGAACCGGACATGAACAACACACTAGTTCCAAATCAGGAAAGGAGTACGCCAAGGCTGTATATTGTCACCCTGCTTATTTAACTTCTATGCAGAGTACATCATGAGAAACGCTGGGCTGGATGAAGCACAAGCTTAGAATCAAGATTGCCGGGAGAAATATCAATAACCTCTGCATATGGTGTCAATATGCAGATGACATCACCCTTATGGTAGAAAGAAAAGAAGAATTAAAGAGCCTCTTGATGAAAATGAAAGAGGAGAGTGAAAAAGTTGGCTTAAAACTCAACAGTCAGGAAACTAAGATCATGGCAACTGGTCCCATCCCTTCATGGCAAATAGATGGGGAAACAATGGAAACCGAACAGACTTTACTTTTTTGGGCTCCAAAATCACTGCAGATGGTGACTGCAGCCATGAAATTAAAAGATGTTTGCTCCTTGGAAGAAAAGTTATGACCAACCTAGATAGCATATTAAAAAGCAGAGACATTCTTTTGCCAGCAAAGGTCTGTCTAGTCAAGACTATGATTTTTCCAGTAATCATGTATGGATGTGAGAGTTGGACTATAAAGAAAGCTGAGCACTGAAGAATTGATGCTTTTGAACTGTGGTGTTGGAGAAGACTCTTGAGAGTTAGCAGCAGCAGCAGGACAGCAAGGAGATCCAACCAGTCTATCCTAAAGGAAATGAGTCCTAAATATCCACTGGAAGGACTGATGTTAAAGTTGAAACTCCAATACTTTGGCTACCTCATGCGAAGAACTGACTCATTGGAAAAGATCCTGAACTGGGAAAGATTGAAGGAGGGAGGAGAAGGGGACGACAGAGTATGAGATGGTTGAATGGCATCACTGACACAATGGACATGAGTTTGAGTAAACTCCGGGAGTTAGTGGTGGACAGGGAGGCCTGGCATGCTACAGTCCATGGGTTCGCAAAGAGTCAGACACGACTGAGCAACTGAACTGAACTGAGAGGGCGCAGAGGGCTTCCCTGGTGGCTCAGTGGTAAAGAATCTGCCTGCAATGCAGGAGACCTGGGTTGGATCCCTGGTTGGAAAGATCCCCTGGAGGAGGGCATGGCAACTGGCTCCAGTATTCTTGCCTGGAGAATCCTATGGACACAGGAGCCTGATGGGCTGCAGTCCGTAGGGTCCCACAGAGTCGGACATGACTGAAGAGACTAAAGCAGGAGTGGCAGCAGAGGGCACACACACAAAAGTTTCACCTCTGATTAAAAAGAGAAAAGAAGAACGCTGTACGAGAAGGAGCTCCCTGTTTCCCCCTTCTCTTCTTTTGTGATTTGAAAGTTGTCATAGGAGGATGTGGTATCTTGAGTTGCAACAGCTGTCTTGGACCGTACTGGGAAACCTGAGGATGACAGCCACACACCGAGGATGGACGAGAAAGGGCAGAAAACTGTGGAGTCTTCAACAATATCAGAGTCACCAAAACAATTGTAAGTCTGCCTGCCTTAGCACTTTTAGCTTAGAAAGCAGTTGTGATATTCTGGTTAAAGCCAGAATTAATTGTGCTTGCAGTCAAAGTTTTCAAAACGGCTGCCGTGTTAAGGGTGACATTTTAGATGTATGACTAAGGAGTTTGGTCCTTATCATGGAAAGGAATGGAAGCTATGGAGAAGTTTAGACAGGGGAATGAGCTGTAAGATTTGTGCTTTAAAGCCATGACTCTGGGTGCTGTGAGCAGGACAGGCTAAAAATGGAAGAAACCGAGATAGAGAAATCAGTTATGATTTCTACTGTAACTGCCCAAGAGGTTAGGTAGAACCTAAGCCAAAGAAGCGACAATAATAACTGGGGGAAAGAGGATAAATCTGTAAGGTAATTTTAAGTCAAAATGACATAACTTCAAGTGGATGTGAGCAGTGGGGAAGCAGGAGAATCAAGGATAGCCCGGAGTTTCTGACTTGGCTGACTTGAGAGACAGGAGTGTGTGTGTATGTGCTAAGTCGCCTCAGTTGTGTCTGACCCTATGGACTGTATAGCCCGCCAGGCTCCTCTGTCCATGGGATTCTCCAGGCAAGAATGCTGGAATGGGGGCCCGTGCCCTCCGTCAGAGGATCTTCCTGATTCAGGAACTGAACCCCAGTCCCCTATATCTCCTATATTGGAAGGCAGGTTCTTTACCACTAGAGCCTCCTGGGAAGCCTGAGAGACAGGAGATCTGACTCTAATTCTCGTTCTGCCACAAGCTGGTCGAATGATCCTAGGCTAGCTTTCTCATTTGGGGAAGGTCAGATTAAACATATGATAGCAGACTGATCTCATCTCTCTTGGCAGCTCCAACGCCCAGGAGCACTTTTGCTGAAAGGACTAGGACCCAAGAGGACCATCTTGAGGAAGGAAAAGCCCTCTTTCTCTAGTGGAATCTCAGATTGATTTGTGCAGAGCTGGGTGGAGGGTGACTTTGAGTCTTTGTCTGCCTTTCTGCCTTAGGTTGCTAGCAGAGCGAGAACTAGGGCAGGAGGTTCCTTAATGCCTGGGTGATGCCCAAGCGTGTAAATCAAAACCAGCAAAACATCTTTTCCCACATACCCTCAAGACTTATCCTTTATGAAAGTCTTCATATAAAGCTTTGTCTGTATCCCTTAGGATTCACTTCTGGGCATAGAATTCTTTCCTTCTGCAATTTCTTTAATATCCAGATCTGCCAGCTGCAAAGAGCAGCCATCTGCATTCAGGCAAACCAGTTATTCCTTTTCACATGAAGGCAAGAAACAATGAAACAGGTAAAGTGATGTCTTTACCCTGGGAAGCCAAGAGGAATGATGCAAACCAGGCACAAAGCCCAGAAACTGTTGCCAGGATACATGGCTGCTGGGGAGCAAAGGTCACAGAACCATGGAAAGGGTTTCACAAATGACTAATTAGTTTTAATTTATTTCTCTTTATAAAAAGATTGCCTCGGGCTCACCAGGACTTACTATAGTTCAAGTTTTAATCTCTCTCACTCCTATACCACATTTTATATTAGTTCTACACATTATCTCATCTGATGGGGAGGAAGCATTGAGGAATGCAAAGGTCCAGACCCTTCCCTCTATTGAGGGCAATTCTGAAGGGCTTGCCCAGCTCCAGAACTCCCCCTGGGATCAGCTGAGGCCTCTGAGGCAACAACATCATAATTCAACCGTTCCCTTTGCCAATCCTGTCTCACTCCCACTCTTAGAGGTGTTGGTTTTGATAGTATTCCCCAGTAAAATTCCTTGCGTGTGTCAAAGGAAAACTGCAGCTGGACCGCAGTCAAAGTGGTAAAAAACATTTTATTCTGGAATAGGAGAAACATTTATTCCAATGGGAGAAAAGAGATCTCTGTATAGAATTGGGGCTCAATGTCAAATATAAGAAGGATAGTTGGCAATTTATAGCCAAAAGCAGAGTAGGGTCAGTGGGTTTAAAATACTAAAAGGAAACTAAGGAAATTCTGACTAAATCAACTTGACAAGATTTTTGCTGAGGGCAGACAAGGGAGATCAAATATCATTACCTGGAGGATGCTAGGGGATGAAGAATCTGATCAGGTATTGAGGGTGAGCAGATATCAAGGGTGGAGGATTCTGTCTAAGTTGACTTATTAGGATTCTTGCTAAAACTGGGTGATGCAGGCTTGACAAGGACAAACACTGAAACCCAAGGTCAAAGCCTAGTTAAGAAGAGGCCTTAAAGGAGACTACACCTAACAGTCAGTCAAGGAGAGTCTTTGTCACATGCAAATTTCTGTCTGTTTCCTGGGGAACCTGACCTATGACAGTAACATAGAGTCATCAATTAACCGTATTTTTCTAGACAAACACACACACACACTTCTATCTGTTCTTATTGTCACTTTATTGTTTTTTAAAAATACTTTAATTCCAACAAAGAAAGAAGCACATCTCAGAATAAATTAAAAATGCTTTGAATCAAATGTTTAATTAAAAAATAAAACCACTGGTTAAACAAAGATTTCTTATATAGGACAGAAACCATAAGCTTGAACCAATTTAAAACTCTGCACTTTGAATGTCACACAAACCATAAGCCTGAACCAATTTAAAATTCTCTTCTTTGAATGTCACAGATTAGGAAAAAAATATTTGCCAAAAACATTTCTGACAAAGAATTTCTTTCCAGAGTATGTAAAGTACTCTCACAAAGCAATAAAAATACAGACAACTCAATTTTTTAAGTGAAATGGCCTCTTAATCAAAAAAGAGATACAGATGGCAAATAAGCCCATAAAAACATCATTAGTTATTAGGGAAATGCAAATTAAAACCACAATGAAGTGTATAGTGATACACCCATTAGAGCAAACCCTGATAATATCAAGTTCTGACAAGGATATAGAGTAAATTGAACTCTCAGTACATTGCTGGTAAGAGTGCAAAATGGGATATCCATTTAGGAAAACAGTTTTATTTTTTTAATATAATTTTAAATATTTACCATATGACTCAGCTATCCTACACCTAGATATTTACTCTATTGAAATAAAACACGTTTACACAAAGACCTGTATACAGATGTTTATAGCAGTTTATTCATAATTCCCCAAAACAGAAAATAATCTAAATGTCCATCAGCTGAATGGGTAAATAAATTATTGTACCACCATACAGTGGAATACTACTCAGCAGTTAAAGGAATGAATTAAAGATACACACAATAACGTGAATCAATCTCAATTAAATGAAGCAAAGGAAGCCAGACATAAAAGGCCATGTACTGTATGATTCCACTTCTGGGAAAAGAAACCTATCAGGAGAAAAGTTAGATCAGTGTTTGCCAGGGCCTAGAGGAGAGATTGCCTGGAAAATCCTGTGGATGGAGGAGCCTGGTAGGCTGCAGTCCATGGGGTCGCTAAGAGTCGGACATGACTGAGTGAATTCACTTTCACTTTTCACTTTCATGCATTGGAGAAGGAAATGGCAACCCACTCCAGTGTTCTTGCCTGGAGAATCCCAGGGACAGGGGAGCCTGGTGGGCTGCCGTCTATGGGGTCGCACAGAGTCAGACACGACTGAAGCGACTTAGCAGCAGCAGCAGCAGCAGGGGAGAGATTTACTTTAAAGAGTCAAGAGGGAATTGGAGGGTGTGATGAAAATGTACCACATCTTGATTAAGGTGATGGTAACACAAGGTATTACCAGTTGCTATGTTTCAACACACATCTAACCAAACTCAACTGCATTATCCTTACCTTTTGTAGGTTTTTCCACAGACTAGTGAAAACTTCATCACCTACCGACACTGACCTGTGGGTATGAAGGGAAGCAGGGAGAACAGTCAGTGGCTGCAGGATCACAAAAGGCATTTTCTGGATGGATGGAGACTTGAGCATGTGTATAGACTGAAGGGAAGGAGGCAGTTTTTGAGCGGAGAGACCAAAGCCACTGGAGATGGGGGGAGGCTGACTGATAGAGTGAAAAGACCACAGTAATCAGAATTCTTGATGTCAAACAACATAAACTCAATTCAAACTACCTTAAGCCAAAAGCAAAGTTTGGAGCTCACATAATTGAAAAGTCCAAAATTTAAAAACAATGCTGTCAGTACTTGTCTTAGCTCAGGCTGCTGAAAATACCATAGTCTGGGTGGCTTAAACAAAAGACAGCTATTTTTCATTGTTCTCTAGCCTGGGAAGTCTGAGATCAGGGTGCCAGCATGGTCAGACGCTGCTGAGAGCCCTCTTTCTGGCTTGCAGATGGCTGATGGGGAGAGAGTGAGCGAGAAAGAAGAAACTCTCTGTTCTCTTTTTATAAAGGCACTCATCCCATGGTGAAGACTCTCATCTAAACTTAATTACCTCCCAAGGATACCCGCCCCCTCCAATCTCCAAATACCATCACATTGGAAATTAAGGCTCCAGCATATGTTTTTCAGGGAGATACACATATTCAGTCCATAGCAGAACTCTAGCTCTATTTCCCGGCATCTTTTGCCTTTCCCTCACTCAGCCTTGTTCTTAGGCAGGCTCACTTCAAAGAAGATGACCAGACTTGGGACTTCCCTGGTAGTCCAGTAGTTAAGAATCTGCCTTTCAACGCAGCGGATGTGGGTTCAATCCCTGGCGGGATGTGGCATATTCAAACTCACATGCCATGGGGCCCCACGCTGTAACTACTGAGTCCTTGGATCCTGTGTGCTACAACCAGGACATGACCCAGCCAAATATATATATATATATATATTTTTTTTTAAGTAAGACGACCAGGCTTACATTGGTTTTATAACGGACAGTCTCAGAAAACAAAACCAAAAATACTCCATCCTGCAGTGCTCATGTCCAATCTTGAAACAGATTTTAAGTGGCCCACCTCGTGCTAGGGAAAGCAGAATCTCATTACTAACTGCCCAAAGCACATGGGAAAGGGAAGGGGTGATTAGGAAAGTAAGGAACCACAGATCAGAGAGACGAAACCCTGGCAGAGGTTGATCATAGATCCATAAACTTGGGAGGGGAGAGAATTGAAAGGACAAGTGAAAAAAATTGTTTTGCTAAAGGGATTCCTTCCTTTGAGACAGATGGGAATGAGGTAAGGATGAATGAAATATAGAAAAGGTGGCTGGTTTTTATTGGGGAGAGGGGAATGCGGTCAGGAAAATGATGTCATTCACAGCTGCGAGCCCCTCTTTTGAGCCTGCCTGAGAATAAGGCTAAGAAGAAACAAAAGATGTTAGGAAATGCAGAACCAGACTATTGTTATAACCTGAATATTTGTGTTCCCCAAATTCATTTGTTAAACCTCTAACTCCCAATTTGATAGTATCTGGAGGCGAGGCATTTAGGAGGGATTAATTTCAGAGGAAGTTATGAGGGTAGAGTCCTCATGATGGGTTTAGTGCCCTTGTAAGAAGGGACCAGAGACATATGTCTCTCTCTTACTCCAAGCCCTTCTTCTACTCTATGAAGTAAGAAGTAAGTGCATTTCCTGAGAATGAATGAGTAGCGTGGGAGGGGGAATAGAGGTAGAGAGCCAGGTTTAGTGGGGGTGCACACAGGGACAAATAAAAGGATTTTATTTGTCCTATTGATCATAGATCCATAAACTTGGGAGGGGAGAGAATTGAAAGGACA